>NW_006207163.1:1937151-1938891 GCF_000334495.1 Tupaia belangeri chinensis
TTTATGGCAAATTTAAAGGAAAATGAAAAAAAGAAGTTACAGCAGTTACTGCACACTCAGTAGAGTGTGTGTGCAGGTGTTATCAGACTAAAGGATGGTTTGGTGAAAGTGGCCCCCCAAATTTACAGTTCTTCATAAAAGATATAATGAGATAGCTGGTAATGATACTCTCCCTGACCTGTAAGAGTTTTGTTAAATTAAACCATGTTGGCCTAAAAGAGTCATTGTACTCCCACACTTTGATTCCTATAGTAACTCGAAATAGTACATGTTAGGCTGTTTTTCTGAGCTGGTTGCTAGGTTACAACCAACCACTGCAGGAGACTTCAGTCAGTCCCAGGCAATCTGCCTTTTAAACCATGTTAATGCAGACAAACTTCAGAATGTAACCAATGATTTCTCTACCTTGCTCCCTCACTTACATTTTTTTTTTTGTATGACACTTTCCTGGTCTGTTGACTGAAGTGCTGAATTGACCACTAGTCTGGCTGGAGTTGTTCAGAAGTCTGTGAACAACTGCCCAACTTAAATCATGTTACGATTTGCTCTATTGGACTCTATTAAATTGGCTGTTTTACTTTTCTTTTAATGGTTTCATCAGATCAATGGAAACTCAAAGTGGGGATTTTCAAGTCTCTTGTATAAAGACTTAAAAAATGTCCACATAATTACTTATTAGGTTTCCAAAAACTACCTTTGACATGCTATATCTTCTGCCTCTTGTATCTGGGTTTGAGTTATAAAGGATTTCTATCCTCAGCCATAGAAAATTACTTATCATTATGACCAGGTATCAAGATTGTGAAGTTATTTTGAACAATGTGATGAACAATTCTGGGACATTATAATTGTTGATGAGCAATGTCTTGAAGGGAGTGACCACAGTGGGTCTGGTAGTGCTTACTCCATCAAGAAATCCATTTTCTTTTTTTTAAACAACCATCAATACTGCAAAAATATAATATTGTATTTGAATACTTTGTAACACTGTTCTAGGCAATACAGTCTATGTATCCACATTAACAATAATTTTTACTAAAATATTATATTTAATTCTTATGTGAAAATATATTGACAATGTTTCCCTTTTCACATATATACTGTAAGGGTCCAGAGATCGGTCTAACTGATGGAGACACAGAAAAGACAGCGACAATGCAACTGCAAAAGAGGCTTTTATTTTTCCAGCTAGCTGGGGTCCAAGTTTCAGCCCATTGCAGCGGGCCTTCACAAGGACCCCGAGCCTAAGGTAAAGGGATCTTTTATAGTTCAGGATGTTCTCTAGACTGTAACACACAAAGGAAGGGGGGGTATGAGACGCGAGGGTCCAGCTCTCACCACCTGCTTAGGTCTAGATAAGGGCTCTCAGCTAAGGATTTGGATGACCTTGCCTCGGAGGTGCTGGGCCCTCCCGTTTTCCACTTATCTGAGAGTTCCCAGACTCCTGGTTCCCGTCCTTGAGGCCCTAACAAAGTGGGCTCCGTCCCTGAAGACTCAACAGGGTAGTGATTAAGCTAACTTCCCCAGCATTCCCTAACATGGCGGTGATTATGCTAACTCGGCCTAACAATGGGAGGATGAATGGTGAAAATTATCAAGGTAAAGAAGGTTCCAGGAACCAGTAAAATACTTTACCTTAAAATTAGAAAATAATTCTTAAAAATTTAAGAGCACGGCAGACAGAAGAATGGGGGAGACTATACCACTGTAGATTAGTGGTCTAGGGGCTAGAAAATATTC
>NW_006207163.1:1945255-1990860 GCF_000334495.1 Tupaia belangeri chinensis
TCCTCCACGGAGAATTCTCTACCAGAATCAGACAGGTTTGGGAACAGGCTCCAAGGCCCCCTGCAAGTCCCAAACGGAGGCGGCCAACTCTCCTTTCCAGAGCAAGACAGGTCTGAGACAGGCTCTTTAGCCCCTTGCAAGTCTCAGACGGAGGTGATCAATCCTCCTTCCGCGGCAAAATGCAGAGCCTCCCTTTGTCGTGTTTAATCTGGTGTCCACCAGGCTGACCCATCCCGGACGAGCCCCCAATGTAAGGGTCCAGAGATCGGTCTAACTGATGGAGACACAGAAAAGACAGCGACAATGCAACTGCAAAAGAGGCTTTTATTTTTCCAGCTAGCTGGGGTCCAAGTTTCAGCCCGTTGCAGCGGGCCTTCACAAGGACCCCGAGCCTAAGGTAAAGGGATCTTTTATAGTTCAGGATGTTCTCTAGACTGTAACACACAAAGGAAGGGGGGGTATGAGACGCGAGGGTCCAGCTCTCACCACCTGCTTAGGTCTAGATAAGGGCTCTCAGCTAAGGATTTGGCTGACCTTGCCTCGGAGGTGCTGGGCCCTCCCGTTTTCCACTTATCTGAGAGTTCCCAGACTCCTGGTTCCCGTCCTTGAGGCCCTAACAAAATGGGCTCAGTCCCTGAAGACTCAACAGGGTAGTGATTAAGCTAACTTCCCCAGCATTCCCTAACATGGCGGTGATTATGCTAACTCAGCCTAACAATACTTTACTATCATATAAATATAGTCAGTGTCAGTTAACTTGATATTTTTCAGGACACCCCAACCCAGAGGTAAAAATTGGATCGCTCTTTGTTATTTCAGAAAACAAAAACCATCCTGAAAATAAACCAAGCATTATATTTTATGCAGATTTTCTTTCGATATTGTAAAATTAAAATGTTTTTTCACTTCCTGTCACTGAGCTATGAAAAAGAAAAAGCCTTTTTGCTCCACTCTCAATTGGCATAAATTTTCCTGCTGCCTTATAAAATCACAAAGGCCATTTTCCTTTACATGTTTATGGCAACCTTTCTGACCCTTGGGCCAGAGAGTGCATGCAGCTAAGAGTGTGATTCTCTCCTTTCTCAGCTAATGAATATGACCTTGTTAACAGAGGCACAATGCTTCTAGAAGCTATATGTACAGTTTTTAGTAACAAATATTGGAGGCAACAGGTTTTGCATCATTACCGAATCCTTCTCTGGATAGATGTAGCATGCTGATTGCTTCAATTAGAGCTACAATCAGTAAGAACGAATGATTATCGGAAATCATCTATTGCCAAAAGCACAGGGATGATCTAGCTCACAGAAGAAGACACCACAAAGAGATGAAGAGATTTTATTTCAAAGAGGTAGACAATGGTGTTCTGGGCACTTCTCTTCTTTGGATCTTACTGAAAGATCCAAGTAGAACAGTATACTTATTTCAAAACCTGTCTGGGTCCACTAGATAAAAAGGAAAATTAAGACTCACAAGTGTCTCCTTGCATCGGATCATAGATTTTTTTTTGTTTGTTTGAAGTTGTCATGTTCCTTTATAGTTTATATAAATGTCCAAAATACAGATTTTGTAATTGTCCACAAACACCTAGATTCTAATTCTGGCCTCAGCATATTTACTTATTGCATTATTTTCCAAACTAGAATTTAAAAAATAAAGCTGAACTAAAAATAAAAAAGGTCATTAGTTGTGGGAGAAAACCAAAATTAGTTAGAAATGGTTAGCCCTTCTTCAATCTGAAGCTGTTTCAAAGGTTCCATTTAAAATAACCACATTCTAAATTTTTGCCTCCATAACCTTAACTTTCTGGCACAGAATATGCACAACCTTTGATGTAGGAAATAAATGCTTAATTTGTGGGCATGAAAGAGACTGCTTGTAACAATATAATAGGATGAAGTACAGCCTACATTACTTTCCATTTTATTCTGCAAGATGATACTCTTTTGGAGTTACCTTTAATTCATGAGTTTCATGTTTCTGCCTTCCTGTAGTGCTTTTCATAGAGCCTAAGAGAGTTGGACTATTGTACTATGAATACATTGGTTAAAAAGTCTTTTTTCTTTCTTTTTTTTTTTTTTGGAGAGGTTTTCGCTATAGGGCGTGTGCGCTCGCCAGAAAGAGAGACAGAGACAGAGAGATAGAAAACAAGAAATCACCCCCCAAGGGGGATGGCCACGCCACAATCCCTTCTCCTCCATTATTCTCTTGGGATCTTGGGCATGCACGCACACGCACCGGCGTGAGTTTATCCGCCAGGTCTGGAACTTGAATCGTGGTCGACTACGTGGGAGTCCAGTGACATAGCCATTGCGCTAACTGCTGGTCCCAAAAGTCTTTTTTCTTTAATAAAGCTCAGTGCTAGACATTGAGATAGACACTTGTACTAAGTTTACTTTTTTTCCCATTTATCTTTCTCTAGTTAAGATCAGCAATGCATGTGGCATAATGGCTTTCTATCTGATTATGGATCTTAGTGTTCTAATTCATACCTATAGCTTAGTTTCTCTTTTTAGTGCTATGTCCTGCATTCAATCACTTACCAGACAGTTTACATTTGGGAATACCAAAGGATGTCTCAAACATATATCAAACTAAATGTGACCCACTCTAAACCCCTTAACTATGATCTCTTTACTGTTATGGGTTCAACTGTGATCCCTTAAAAAATCAGGTATTGGAGTCCCATCTCTTAATACTTCATAATGTGGACTTATTTGGAAATAAGGTCATTACGGATGTAATTATTATAGTTAGGGTGACATCATAACAATACGAGTAGTGTCTTATAAGAAGGGGAAATTAGGACACAGATATACAAACACACACACACAGAATATCATGTGACAATAAAGATTGATGTTTCTATAAAAAATGCCAAGGACTGCTAGCAAACCACTAAGAGCTTGGAGAGAAGCATGGATCAAATTCTTCCTTACAACTCTCAGAAAGAACCAATCCTACTGACACTTTGATCTCAATCTTCAAGTCTCCAAGAACTGTGAGACAATAAGGTTCTGTTGTTTATGTTGCCCAGCTTGTGATACTTTATTCTAGAAGCTCTAGGGAAAAATATACCTATCCATCCAAGCAAATGAAGCAGCAGCCACCATTAAACACAATCAAGTAAAGAAACCATAGAAAACAACATTATTGGTACTCTTGAATTACACGGGGAGCTGTCCAGTGGTACAGGTCAGAATCCTGAATGTCACTATGAACACACCTTTATAGTCGATATGCCTTATCCAATCCCCAAAGATGCCCTTTCTCACTTATCTTAAATGCTATCACTGACTACAATGCTCAACCTCTCTGACCTGGAAAACAGCAGAAGCCCCCAGAGTGGCCTAGCTACAAAGACTCTCCTTCTTCTCCTACCTGTTCCCTTATCTGCAGACAGCAACTGCTTTAAATTGCAAAGTTGCTGAAACTGTACCCACCCTCACTTCATAGAGTATCATTATCTTGGGATTAAAACTCAGAACTTTACCTTGTCCTGTAAGGCATCCTGTGGTCTGACTGCCCTAACCCATCCTGGATCTCTCTTCTTGTTTCTACACTTCCAACAGCATGAAGAGATCTTGTTTCCTCCTGGTTTGGGGCCTCTTGAGAACGGTTTACCCTGACTGAAATACTTTTCTCTATTCTTTCTTATCCTCCATCCCCTCATCTGCATGTTATAGTTAGCTTATATAATTCATTTATTTTTATTTATTAAAATTCCTCCTCAAATGCTAATTTCTCAAGAAAACTCCACAATTCCTTATTATAAGCTCTTAAAAGAGTGTTTAATTTTCTCACATGACATACAATATTTGTGGGGGGTTTTTTGTATGTGTGTGTTTTTAGGTTTTTGCCATAGGCTCGTGTGTTTGCCAAAGAGACAGAGAGAGGGAAAGTGGGAAATCACCCCCCAGAAGGGTTGGCCACAGCACAATTGCTCCTCCTCCATTCTCCCCTAGGGATTTTGAGCATGCATGCACACCTGGTGCCTGGACTGATTTTCAACCCACCAGATGCAGGACTCGCACTGCAGTGTCTCACTGCAGTGGGAATCCAGCACCTTAATTACCATGCTACCTGCTGGCCCCAATTAGGGGCCAGAATTGGACTAAAAAAAAAAACACTCAGTATTTAATTAGCAAATGACTATAGCCAACAATATGCAAATTATTGTATAACTCAGCTATGAAAATGTATCACTTTTAGCAAAAAGGGTATAAAGTTAGTGTGAAAGTAGTGACAAGTCTTTATAACCAATTCCTGAACAAATGTGTATCTGATAGACTGGTAAAGAAAACGGACGAGGAGTCATTCGGCTTTTGTTTGTCTTAGGTAAAACGCTTAATCTTCTATCTGAAAGCCCTTGATGAAAGTAGGAATAATGCTATTCCCAATCTCATGGAGTACTTTGAGAAGCTGAGTGATAACCGATGTAGAAATATCTTAGTACAGTTCTTAGCACATAGTAAGTGCTCAGTTCTTGGTAGTTGCTGTTCCCGGCTGACAACGCCACTTTGTGGCATTCTACACGTCCACTAATCTTTCACTGCTACTACTCGGTTAGCGAGTGAAATCCCCACTAAAACTGCTACTGACTTAAATACAATACAATGGATACTTAATTCTTACACTGCTTATGTAATTCGCTTGGTTTGATGTTCTTTTTTAAGTTTAATTATTTATCCATGAGTAGGAGAGATGGAGAGACAAAGAGAGAGACTGAGAGACAGACAAATAGCACCCAGAACAGTGTCTTGAGGCTGTGATCCATCCTTAGCTTAATTAAGGCAGCCCTGGACCATGGGCAAGTGTGTGCATAGCACACCAAGGAGCTCTTCACAAAGGAACAGGTACCTTCATGTGGGTTGGCCTCACAAAGCAGTACATTTTACTGCTGTGCCATCTTCTTGCCCCCAATTTTCCTCTATTTGGAGTGGTTTCTCCTCCTGCTCTAGGTAAAACTAATTACCAATGTTTTTTGTTATTCATCTTCAATTATAATCACTGTCTCCTTTTCTATGTGCCTATAAATGTTCATGTCCCATTGTTTTGATATTCATTACTCTTTTTTTTTTCATTCTATTCAGCCTTCTTGAGTATTCCATCTAATCTTCTGATTACCACTGTGACCCCTTCTGCTCATTTTCTCAAATTCTACCTCTCAAATACAAAACAACTGTAGTGTTCTGTAATGATGTGAGGGCTGACTAGTAAACAGAACCACAAAGAGGACCGTAGCACACAGGTGTATTGGACAGGGTTGCATGAGAGGTGAAGTCCTGCCACTTTCCAGCCATCACCTCAAAGGTGACTGGGCCAAGAGCACTCCAAATATCTAGTAGAGGGTGTTTATGGGCCTAGACGATGTGGTGCAGCTGCAGATAGGTAGTTTCTCAGTCAAAGAGCTCTGAACAGTAGGCACCGTTTTTGGAGAAATTATAGGAGTTATCTTGACCTATTTATATAACAGTGTTCAGATTCATATTTTTAACTTTTTACTGGACCAAGAATGTAGAGTCCTATGAAAATGATGTGTACAGTAAGATCCTTGATTGTCACATTCTGCATACATATCCTGAAAAACCACACTGTGTGCTCTAGAGATGTACAACAATTAAATGTGAATAATAAATAATAAAATATAAAACAAATTATTTAAAAAAAGCACACAGACTTCAGCAACACAATTTCCCAAAAGAGATCATGAAAATTCCTTATCACTCCATTAGACTCTGAACTTGCTGAAGGCAGCATCAGTGGTTTCTGCCTTTGTAACCTGAGTAGTTAACATTATGTCTCACACAATACCTGTTTAAGCAATAAATTAATGTCTGACTCTAAATCTGACATCTTTAGTCTGGATATGGCTTTAGAAATCTCCCTATCTTACTCCCTACCCAAGGTTTCAATGTGATCTCTGCACATACGTAAGTCAGTAATTCATCCTGTGTCTCAAATAGTAATTTGTCAGATTAACGTAACAATTTCCATTTGTTGAAACTAAATTGCACTTATTATAATTTCTACCACAATTTTCCTTGTTCCACTCAGTAGGGAAACAAGACAATTCAATCCTCTTCTACAATCCTTTCATGTATTTGAAGTTTTTTATGTCCCACTTAAAACTTCGTTTTTCCCCATTGCAAAAATCTCTCTGTAAAAAAAAAAAAATAATTTTTCAAAGACTATGCATCCCTGATTCCTCATGACACATTTAAAATTTATTTATTTAATTTTATTTATTATTATTATTCAATTTGACCAGAGAGAGATAAAAGCATAGTTTATATAAGGTTCCATTCCATCTGTGGTATCAGGCACCCACTGGGGGACTTGGAATACATCCTTTGCATATAAAGAGACACTATTGTAACTGAAATCATGTATATATAGTCACATGTGAATTCTTTCTCCCTTCCTATTTTAAAAATTTGCCAGAGGGTGCATGTGTCCTCTGAAGAGAGACTGACGGAAAGTGAAAAATCACCTCTTCTATTGAGCGCGGTCCTGTTGCAAACCCTTTTCCTCCATTTCTCCCTCCTTTAGGGATGTCAGGCACACACACAAGACCAGCATGTTTTCAGAACTCCAACCACATGGTCAGCTATCTGGGACCCACCTCCCTTAACCATCAGGCTACCAACTGGTATAGTGCTAGGTTTTTGAGGTGCACTATATTTTGTTTATTTATTGCTAGTGAATTTGCATGACCTCTACCAACTTGTCTGTATTTTAGCATTTTTATTAATATATAATCAAAAGACCATAAAATTTACCTACTTAAAATACACAGTTTGGCGGGTTTTAGTGTATTCATAGAGTTGTGCACCTGGTACTATGATCTGATTTGAGGACATTTTCATCACTTTGAAAGGATACCTTTTACCAGGCCTGCTCTACAGAGCAGCAATTAAGTGCTGTGCATGGAGAGATGGATCCGGTTCAAATCTGGGCCCTGGAAGCTTGAACATCACACCAGGGACACGTGTGTTCATGCCCCATATCCTGACAGGATGAAGAAATGAAGGAGAAGGAGTTAGAGCCTGACCTCCTCCTGGATGTCTATGTGTACTGTTCCTGTTGTTAGCTCTTTTGAACACTGTGTGCAAGGTTCTGTGTGAACATATGCTGTCATTTCTTCTGAAGTAGGACTGGAAACCTCTTTTCACTGGCTGTTCCACTTAGCTCTTCCTAAGAAATAGGCTGGCTGGGAAGGGAACTGGTGCTATCATCTGGCTGCCATCATAGACCTCGGAAAGGTCTTTCACCATGAAGTCAGGTCAGATGGAATCTGCCCATGTTTCATCAACTAGTGAGTCCATAAAAAATAGTAATTCCACACTAGGAAGGTGGGGGAAATGAGAATGGCCACTCTGCTGTTGAACACAGCAAAATAGCGCTTTCATGAAATACCAAGCTGTGGAGGAGTCTGTGCAGCTCTGAGTTCCAAAATCATGACTTTCTTCTGTTCTTACAAAGTTCTGCAGATTTGTAGAATGAATGCATCTCAATTTGTCTTAAACTACTTTATCAATTTGAATAATTTAAAAAATATTTTTGATGATTCTTGTAAGAAATTTCTAGGGGGACGCTTTCATAGAACACCTCAGCTCACCATTCTAGAAGTCCCTCTTTGATGATGGATTTATTTTGCATTTCTTATGTGTTTCTTTTTCTCTCTTTTTTTTTTTTTCCTTTTCAAACCATCTTAAGGATTTACTGAGCATATTTTTCCACTTTAGTTCTCTCATTTCTGGTTTTTTTTTTTTATCAGTTTAGAAGTTACACTCTTTATATCTATTATTGTGGTGTTTATTAAAGTCATATATTAAATTAGTATATTAAGATCTTCTCAAATAATTCAAAGACTAAAAGTTTTAAGTCTCCAGTCCTTTCTTCCAATATGGTAGTTTTGAACAGTGTTTCCATTCTGTCAGATGTTCACTTTTTTATTAGTTCCTAGAAGTACAAATTATTACTCTCATAAAAATAGTCTACTGGTGTTTTGATTTACCTTATTTACCAATATCTTAACTCACCATTCCTTCTTGCATATCGAATCTTATTAAGGGAATTATTTGGTTTCCAAAATAACTTTTTATGGCTTAAAAAGCTCTCAGTTAAAGAAATTACGTCTATTTTATACTTATTCTTAAAAGAGTTTATTATTGAGCATAGATATCTGACAGTTACTTCACTTGGCATATTAAAGACATTACTCACCTTCCTCTGACTTCTATTGTTGTTATTGAGAATTGTCCTTAGTATATTTGCCATTGCTTTGTGGGTAATTTGATTTCGTGGACGCAGAAAGTTGTTACTAACTCTAACGTCTTCCCTTTGTGTTCTAATGTCTCACTAATAATTTTCTAGCTATAATTATCTTTTTTCTTTTATTTATTCCACTTGGAAATTATTAAACTTTCTGTTAGTTCTTAGAACTCTTCAAATATTTCTGTTCCCCCCATTTTTTCAAACTCAGAGTTTCTTAATCTCTCTGTCATTTGTTCTATCTCTGACACATAATGGGTCTTTCATTTCACTGTACATTTTACTTGCTTATTTGGTGCTATGGCTTGTATGTTCCCCACAAATTCATGTGTTGAGATTTGGTTTTAATGGTTGAAGAAGTTACAAACTTAATCAGTCTATAGTGATGAAAGGTGGGACCTTTGGGAAGAGGTTAGGGTTAAGGTCATATGAGTGGGGTCCTCATGATCTACTCCTTGTGGGCTTATAAGGAGAGAGGATGAGACAGACAGAGACCAATGGACACAGATGCTTGAATCTCTTGTCATCCTCCTGGTGTGATACCTTAAGACTCTTTGGGATACCCATCAGAGGTGACCCATGGACCTTGACTCTCTTAGCCATGAGCTGAATAAACCTCTATTCTTTTAAATTACCCATAATCAGGTATTTTCTACTATTAACAATGAAACTTTCTAGAACAGTCAGTCCTGATCAAGGGAAATTTTCTGCAGAAGTTATTTCTGATCTACATGGTAAAAGGTTTATACAGTAAAGGGGACTGTCTCCAGCTATAGCAATATTTTCTTTTTTGAGAGGTTTTTGCTATAGGGCGCATGTGCTCGCCAGAAAGACAGAGAGAAAGAGAGAGAGAGACAGACAGACAGACAGGAAGCGAGAAATCACGCCCCAGGGCGGATGGCCACACTGCAATCCCTTCTCCTCCATTCTCCTCTTGGGATCTTGAGCACACACACACACACGTGTCTGGCATGAGTTTAAGTTACCGGGTTCGGGACTCGAACTGTGGTCAACTACATGGGAGTCCAGTGACATAGCCATTGCACCAACTGCTGGTCCCGACTATAGTAATATTTTTTAAGACTTAAAGTTATTAGCAGCTTAACAAAACATAAATATCTATTGTTTTCTTATGTAAAAATCCAGAGGTCCCTCACTCAAGGCTTGTACATTAGCTCTAATTCTCAGGGACTCAAGTCCTTTCCAGGTCATTATTGTGCCACTCTGAATGATTTCCCGACATACTGTGGTCCAAGATAGTGTCTGAGTTGCAGATGAGGCAAAAAAAAAAAAAAAAAAATCAGACACAAAGTACAGATCATTTGTGCCAGCTCTGTTCAAGATTCTAGGATTTGCCATATAAACTTCCTCCTACATTCCATTGGCCAAAATTTGGTCACAGAGACTTAGCATGTAATTTGGAAAGGTATTAGATATACGCAATGAAGAATCATGTTTTATTGTAGTGTTTGCAATGCTTTTTGCAGCACCTCAGAGCGCAAGTACTCTAGAAATATTTGTCAATTAAAATAATCGCTTCATTTCACTAATACACCTTCTTGTATCTTGATAAAATAGGGATCAACATTTTTTAGAAGAATAAATCTGGAAATGAAAGAAATCTTCAAGACTTTAACTCCAAAAGACTCACATTCTCAGAAAACTAACTTAGCCTTGGAACTCCTCTTGGTGTCTTTGCGCCAATGTCTTAGAATTTCATGAAAATATTTTGGCAGCCATCATCAGTTTCATCGGAGCACATTTTAGGTATCAGGACGTATTTCAGGAAGAACTAAATGGAACATGTCTAAATTGTTCTTTCTCTAGATAGCTTCCTCTTGATTAAAAGATGGTTTGGAATAGCTATTAACTTAGATTGTAGCTAAACAGCAGTCTTGCATCTACCAGAAAAGTGGTAAGTTCTTAAGTGAAAAAGAATGAGCTTTACAAGCATGATGCTGAGACATGTTAACACGTATGGAATTTAAACCCAGGGACTGAAGCTTTTTCTTGTAAATGCCATAAGCTTGTCTTGCACTAGCCTGTGCCATGGTGAATGCAGCCACACATATTGCTTCACACCACCTCTAGAAGTTACCAATAATAGTATAACAAGAAATTGTTTACATTTCCTCATTTATTTTCCCTCGGGACCATGCTGAGAACACTCAAAAACTCTTATTTAGATTCATTTGTACATATTTTCTGCTGCAAGTATTTCAGTACTCATGTGAATTCCGCTCCTAAAGTGCAAGTCCATATATTGGGTGCCCTATAAAAGCCTAAAGTAATTTAAATTGGAACAAAGTAAAAATCAGATGCAGTCTCTTGTGGAAAGCTTAGAAGCCCTGAAAGATTTTCTGCCACAGAAAGCCTGAGAGCATTGAGACTATAGGTTTTAATAAGAGAAGATCTGATTTGGGTTGGTCCTAGTCAGGGTGGAAACCTGAAGGGAAACAAATTGTTCTCCAGGGTTGCTAGTCCCATGGAAAAAAAGAAAGCTTGGGGTGCCTCTTGGATGGATATCAGGCAGCGAGGGCTGTTTCTCTGGGACTTCTCTAAGCATGTTACTTACCGAAAACTGAGCTGGCTAAGTGAATTCCTGAAGCTGTTACCTCCTTAAGGTGCTGATGGCACTGCCGTTTTGGAGAAAGCTCCATGACCTTCTGAAATAGAAACCTGAGGATGTTGCACATGGAATTGTTACATCCATAGCAGATCCTACAGTTGGATCTACAAAGAGCCAAATCTGGTTCTTTTTAGAAGGGATCTTTTATTTATTTTATTTTAAAGAGGTTTTTGCTTTAAGGCATTCATGCTCTCTGGAGGGAGAGAGAAAGGCAGAGATAGTGAGAGGGAAAGTGAGAAATCATCCCCTCAGGGGGGACTGCCATGTCGCAATCCTTTCTCATCCATTTTCCTCCCAGGATTTTTGACACACACACACACACACACACACACACACACACACGTGTCCGATGTGTTTCAAGCCACCAGGTCTGGGTCTCTAGCTCTGACTGGCCATCTAGGAGTCTAGTAATGTAACTGCTATGTCATCGGCTGGCCTGAGGACATCTAAAAGAGCATTACTCACCAAGGAGTAGAATGAGAATGAGGAATTGTAATTATTGTCTATCTCAGCTAAGCAATGATTTGTTTACTCAACAAATACTCTTAAAAGTATATACTATGTGCCAAGCACCGTGTAAGTGATACAGATATGAACAAAACATGATATCAAACTTAAAGATGCTCAGCCTACCTTCAGAAAAATATGCAATCTATGATTATGCCATGAGATGCATGTGCTAACAGGGACACACATAATTTATTACAATAGTGCAGGGGAGGAACACGGGAGAAATCTAATTAAGCTTTGGGTGGTGAGTTGTAGGTTAGAAAATACTTCCAAGTCGTGGTGTTTTGTTTTAGTTTCAAAAGAATGGAACATGTCAATTTGACAAGGGTAGAAGTAGGTAGGAGGAAATGGCATGAGAAAAGATATGAAGCAGAGCACAAGGAATAAATCATCGTAAGTACAGAGCGTGAAGGTGAGGAAACATGAAACCAGGGATAGGACGTATCATAAAATGTGTATGTGCCGCCCTAGAGTTTATGTAACTGTTCAGATGTGCTTTTGCACTTAAATGACTGCAAAACATAAAGCAAGTTCAGGCTCATTTTCATTACACTTTCAAGTGTCATCAGCAAACCTAACTAGAAAAAGCCTTATACTAGTCTATCCTGTGAAGTGATACACTGAGTGCTTCATTACATCAAGTTCGCCTGACTTTAAGGGCTCTTCTATACCCTCAACAGCCATTCAAATGAAAACTGAAAAATCAGTTACCAAAATGAAATGAGCAAACTTCCCAACTCAGTGTGAGATGGAGGGCCTGCAAGGTAAGAAATCAGACGTTAAGATAAAATGCAATGTTCTACTCTAAATTCTCATAAGACTGTGGAGTGGTAGGAATTCTCATTTGTTGCTAATATGAGTGCAAAGTGGTACAGTCACTTTTTAAAAATTTTATTTTATACATTCAATCACAATACATCACTTAGCTTGTAAAGTGAATTTATCCAACATGAATACACCCTACACCAGTCCTGTTGAGCCACTTCGTAAGACGGTTTAGACAGTTGCTTATGAAAACCAGTACACGCTTAAGCCATTTGTTGTAGCAATCACCCCTTGGTTTTTAGTCACAGGCCTTGAAAACATATTTCTACACACACACACACACACACACACAAAAAAAAACAAAAACAAAAAAAAACAAAAAAAAAACTTGCACAAAATGTTTATAGCAGCTTTATTCACAATTGCCAGGTCTTGGAAAGAATCAGGATGTCCTTCAGTAGCTGAACAAATAAATAAACTGTGATTTCCCAATGGAATATTATTTGGTGCTAAAAAGAAATGAACCATCAAAAGACACGGAGGAAACTTAAATGCATACGAGTAAGTGAAAGAAACCAACCTGAAACTGCTACACACTGTGTGATTGCAACCATATGGCATTCTACAAAAGAAAAATCATGGATACAATAAAAAGATCAGTAGTTGCCAGAGGCTGGGGTGGAGGGTTGGATGGGAGCAGCACAGATTTTTAGGACAATAAAAATACTCTTCATGACATGCCATTATAAATTTGTCCAAACCCATAGAATGAACCACATCAAGAATGAACCCTAGTATAAATTATGGACTATGAGTGATGATGTTGGTCAACGTATGTTCATCAATTGTACCAAAGGTAACATTCCATTAAGGGAGGCTGAAGCTATACTTGTGCAGCCATATTAGCAATTTAAGATCTTCCTTTTACTTTTTCTGTGAACATAAAACTGCTTTGAAAAAAAAATAGTGTTAAAGAAAAATAAAATTTTTGGACAAGCCAATTGGCTTGGTAGCTTAAGTGGCTGGATCCCACATGGCTTGCTGCAGGTTTAGAGTCCCAGACTTAGTGACTTGAAAAATGTGCTGGCCATGGGACCAGCAATTAGCGTAATGGCTATGTCACTGGACTCCCACGTAGTTGACCATGGTTCGCATCCTGGACCCGGTGGCTTAAACTCACGCCGGGCACGTGTGTGTACGTGCCCAAGATCCCGAGTGGAGAATGGAGGAGAAGGGATTGTGGCGTGACCATCCTCCCTGGGGGGTGATTTCTTGCTTTCTATCTCTCTGTCTCTGTCTGTCTGGCGAGCGCAAGCACCCTATAGCAAAAACCTCAAAAAAAAAAAAAAAAAAAAATGAATTACATGGTAGATTTAAAAAAAAAAAAAAATGTGCTGGCCACGTGGGCATGGATGCCAAAAATTCCAAGAGGAGAAAAAAAGAGGCTATATTGTGGCATGGCCAATCCATAGAGGGTGACTTCTCACTTTCTCTCTTTTTCTCTTACAAATATTTCTGCCCTATAGTAATAACTTAAAAAATAAAACAAAACCAAACAACAACAAAAAAAACATGTTGGGACCAGCCTATAGCCTTGCACTTAAGGAAGCTGGAACTCATATGACCAACCACATTGTTTCAGCCAAAGACCCGACAGCTTGAAAAACACACTGGGCCCTGTGTGTATGCCCAAAATCTTGACAAGAAAGAAGGATGGAGGAGAATGGATTTCAGCATGACCGCATCCAATTGGGAGGTTCATTCTATCTCTGCTGAGTGCACTCCCTCAGGAAATATTTAAATAAATAAATAAAACCTTCTCTTCCACTTACTAATCAACATATTCATATCTGTCAGTAGCAATGGAGAGTAACATAATAAAACTTCAGTATGTCTGCGCTTTCACAATCGTTTCATAACCCTGTAAGACAGACCAGTAAAAGTTATTACAGCTTTAGTTCTCTATCTCAATTTCTTCATTTGAATGAATACTCAGTTTTTACTTAGTCTTGAACTTAATAAACAGAACATCTATTCTACACAAACAGACCATCAGGTAGAAAATAAGTCCAAGGTAACTAAGAGCTAAATGTTTCCCACATACGTCTATGTGTCGAAATCTAACCTGGGTGGATTAAAAACAAAAATATCATGCTTCTGGTTTACTAAGAATCTGATGTTCAGAAGTTCAGATTTACTGAGTCTGCCAGAGAGTCAGACACTATGTGTTTTTAACACAGATGAAGAAATCAGCCTTCATTTCACATACACTGCCTTTCATAGAAATAGCAAGTTCCACCGGAGTTCTCTGCTCTAACCTGAGACGTCTGCTTTCCTTTTCCAAGCTCAACCTCTACAATAGGTTGATAGTTTATAATGAACCAGCTTCACTTGCTTTAGGAAGCTCTTCTCAAGCAAGAACCTACATGAAGGAACAAATAGACCTTGTTTCTATGACCAGATGTATAAGAGATTGCTGTATGACCTTAAAACATAAGTTTACTACTCTGCCTCAATAAGCCTAAGATAAAGTTAAATATATTGTATAGGATTGTACACGTAAAGTGTAAATCTTACAGTTCTCCCTCCTCTAAGCCAACTAGTGTGAACATGGTAATTAACAGCACACACCTCCCCTCTTCACCCTGAGGACATAGGCTTCTGTCGCGAGAACCAGTCTGCACTGTGTATATAGTTTTATCTGTAGTGACTACCCCAACACCTGGTCTACAGCATAAGCTCTGAAAATATCTGTGCCTTCTGAAAATAAGTGTGGCTGATTTATCTTACTATTTCTCTAGAGGCTATGGATAATTTTAAAATAAGAGATTCTTTCCTGTTGATTAAGATTTGATTTCAAGAAGGAGTAATTAAAATCATAGTAATAAATTTACTATGAGGGAATGAAAAGATCTGAGAATCTCATTGTAAAATTGTTTTCCAGAGAAAGAAGAAATGATGAAAGAAAGGCAGTTGAAGAAACTATGGAAAAAAATGCTTATTTGAAACTTTGTCCAGGATTTATTTTATTTTTCCAAAATAATAATAGCACAGAGATAAACTGGGAGTTCTTTCTTTCTTCAAATCTAATTTGTCATTTTTTTAATAATCAGTCAGTTAATATTTGTTAAACTGTAGATGCCAGACATTCACAAGAGACTTTCTTTTTTTCTGTTAGTATACTTCAAAACACGAATTAGTATCCACTTGATATTTGAATTGACAATCATTCAAGTACTTTTGCCTGGCTAGTGTCTACATTTGGGCAGTTCATGCTCCGAACAAGTGTGTCCAAAGATAGAGCTTATAGAAAATGAAAGCCTGGCCACATTTTGCTGACCTAGCACCTGGGTACACATCTATAGCCATTAGGAAGAAATGACATTGTTTCTTTTTTTTTTTCTTAATAAGGTTTTATAGTTCATGTGAGCTGACTGGAAAGAGACAGAGAGAAGAAAGTGTGAAATTACCTCCCCATACAGTTGGGTGGCCATATCACAATCCATTCTCCTCCAGTATCCTCTCAAGATTTTGGGCACACATGCACACATCCCAGTGTGCTTTTCAAGTCAATGGGTCCAGGACTCGAACTGTGGTTGACCACGTGGGGAGTCCAGCACCTTAACTACTATACCACCTGCTGATCCCCTATGACGCCTTTTTCAAGTTTGGCCTGGTTTGGCTCTAATCTTTACAAGTGTTATGTAGTCTTTGTTAATCTGCTTTCTGAGCAGAATCAAACTTATTTATTTGCAATGCGTATCCATAGACAATAAGGGGAAGTAAGAGTATAGCACTTTCTAAAATCTCCATAACACATTTTTAGAGTCTATATTTTACCTATAAAGATATACAACAATTGGGGACCAGTAGGTGGCGTGGTGGTTAAGCAGCTGGACATTCGCACATGGCCAACCATGGTTCGAGTCCTAGACCTGGTGGCTTGCTTTCTCACTTTGCCTCTTTCTCTCTATCTGTGTCTCTCTCTGGTCAAATTTTTAAAAAGAAAATAAATGAATAAATAAAATAAAATTAAATTAAAAATTCTTAAAATTAAAAAAAGATATACAACAATTAAACATAAATAAGAGTCTAAAATAAAATAGTAAAAAGATGCAAGACTTTGAAAGACATATTTTTTAAAGAATTATTTTATTAAACTTTATTTATTTATTTTTATTTTGATCAAAGAAGGACAGAGAAGACAGTGAGAGAGAGGGAAAGTGAGAAAGCAAGTCACAAGTTCTGGGACTTGAACCGCAGTCAGCCATGTGGGAATCCAGTGCCCCTAACCACCACTCCACCTGCCAGCCCTGAGGACATATTTTATAACAATCAGTCTCTGCTTGTTATGTTTCACAAACAGCAAAAAAGATTGGTAAAGAGTCAAATAGTATAATTTTTATTACATTATATTATTTTTGGTAAAATAGAAGTGCCACGATTTGAGAGATTATTTTTGTTTTAAAGATTTTTTGACATTATGTAAGAAGCTAAATTGTTTTCATATGCAAATAAATGGGAATAAATAGCAACTAACACTTTCAGTTGTTTAAAAAGGTATAATAATTTCCATATTTGTTATAGTATATGTATTAAAATACAAAATAAAGTTAGAATTTTGTTGCCATTTCCATATAGGGTTTAAAGATTATATTCTGCAAAGAAGACATAAATTCATTCATGGGAGAAACAAAAATAATATTTATGCATAATAGAGGAAATATATCTGAAAGGTAATGTTCTAAAATATCTTGCAATAATTTCTCTTCAGTCAAATACTGGGATCTTTACGTGATTTGGAAAAGTGTTATTTTGCTCTGGTTTGACTGTTTTCAGAGAGTAAGGGCAATTCTACAATTGAGTGGTTTTTACCAGCAGGTGGGAAAGATGGACTAGAGCATCATTGACTAAGCTGTGATGGACAAAGAAGCAACCGTCCCTTAAATTAGCTAGGAAAGGGGGAAGCGGGATCATATGTATGGTGTATGGTGTTCTCTTGTTTGTTTTTGGCTCAGGTGAGATTGCAGAGTGATTCTATTTATGCTTTTTACCGTGGTGGTTAGAGTGACCCTGACTGAAATTTTAGTTCTATGACATTGTTCATGTTTGGAAGGAGAACACCACGGCTTAGTTCTTGATGCCAAGCCAGCTACCAGTTAACAGCTGTCAGTGGCTGCTTTTCCTTTCTTCTTTTTCAAATATGAAGAAAAGTGAAGCAAGTTAAATGTGTATACATTGAATCAGGAATGAAGATTATTTGAATTGCATTTTAAGAAAATATCATATGGGTTGGCTCCATAGCCTACTGGTTAAGGCAGCTGATTCCATATGGCAGATCATGTGGTCAGAATCCTGGACCAGTGGCTTGAAAAACATGCCAGACACATGTACATGTATGCTTAAATCACAAAAGGTAAGAGAGATGGAGAAGAAGAGATTATGGGGTGAAATATGAGAGATCTCCAAAAAGTTCATGGAATGCATATTATGAAAAACTACGCATGGATTTCCAAATTTATTTACACCAAATTAAACTTGTACTTTTCCCCCATGAACTTTTTGATGTTTCCTCATAAACTCATTGAGCCACATCTAAATTATATGAAGAGATAAACTATGAGGAAGCCTGGACAATTGCAACAGCTAAAATAATGGTCAAAATATTGCATCAATGAGGCTGAAAATGAAGTGCCTTACATAAGATAGAAACACATTTCTCTCCCAAATAGCAATCTGGTTGGTCTACATTGGTAAGGCAAATTTGCAGCACAAAGGTTTTCAATGACTCAAGTCATATTTATCAATGCCATCCTCAAGAGAATAGTATTTGTGTGGTTTTAGAAAGTCTCCATTCCAGACCAAAATAAAAGAAGGAAAAAAAATGGAAGGAACAATTTTCTTTTTAAGTTTTAAATGGCCCACAAATTGTATACATCTTTTTTGTTTAATATTTGGTTGATTCTGACTTAGCTATTCCTAGTGAAATTGTTCACTAGGAATAGAGCCACTAACTGAGTGTCCTGTGCTTAGGAAAAAGAGTTTTCTACCAGAAGAGCACTCTAGAAAATGCATTTTCACTACAGTGAATGCTCCAAAACATAAGAAAAGCTGGATATGTTAAGAGAATAGCAAGAAGGCTAATGTGAGTGAAGGAGAATAAATGAAACTAAAAAGAGAAGTATTTAGGGCCTTCGAAAACAGAATTTGGGTTTTATGCAAAGTTCAATGAAAGGATACTGTATTTTAAATAAATTTTCTTTTTTAATTTAGATTCACAACAAAAATTATAAGGAAGATCCAGAGATTTCCCACATACTTGTTGCCCCACATGCATGGTCTCTCCTATTATCAACATCCCCTACCAGAATGTTAGGTGTCTTACAATTGATGGCCCTGCATTGACACATTGTAACCACCCAACATCCACAGTTTACACTAGGGCTGGCTTTTGTACATTCTATGGATTTGTATATTCTACTCTTTGTTATAATATACAGAGTATTTCAATGCCCTAAAATCCTCCATGCTTAGCCTGTTTATCCCTCTTCACACAAGCTCTGACAACCACTGATGGCTTTAATATTTCCTTAGTTGTGCCCTTAGGAGAATGACGTATAGTTGAAATTATATAGTAACAATGTGCATTTAAGTTTTCCCTGTATTGTGTGTGTGTGTTGAGGGCTCATTCCTTTCGTTGTTATTGCTTTTTAAAATTTTGCCAGAATGTGTGTGTGTTTGCCTAAGAGACAGAGAGAGGGAAAGGGACAACACCTTCTTCATGGGGAATGATCACTCTGGAATCCTGCCCCATTTTCTCTCATTTCAGAATTTGGGGTACACATGTACTCGTGTTCATTGTGTTTCTCATGCTGCTGGGTACAGGAGCCAAACTGGGCAGTCAGCTACATGAGATCTAGTGCAGCTGCCTTAACTACGTATCATGGGCTGGCCTGGCTCATGCCTTTTTAAACACTGAATAAATTTTTTCACACTCTGAATGAATCACCATTTATTTATGTATTAACCTAATAAGGGATAGCTTAGCTATACTCATTTTGGCAATTCGGAACAAAATTTCCTCTAAACAACTATGTTTGAATTTTTGGGTAGGTAAAAGTTTGTCACTTCTTTGGGTAAAACTCAAGGAGCATGATTACTAGATAATATGGTAAGAGTGTGTTCAGTTTGGGGGCTAGCCGGTGGTATAACTGTTAAATCACTGTACTCCCACCTGGCTGACCACAGTTCAAGTTCTGGGCCCAGACGCTTGAAACTCAAAAAAGGCACATGTGCATGTGTACTCAAAATCCAGAGAGGAGAGTGGCGGAGAAAGGACTGCAGTGTGGCCATCCTTCCGGTGGATGATTTCTTGCTTTCTGTCTCTGTCTCTCTGGCTAGCACACATGCCCTATAGTTAAAAAAAAAAAAAAAAAAAAAAAAAAAAAAAAAAGAGCATGGGGGCTAGCAGACTGTAACGGTTAGGTCGCTGGACTCCCATATAGTAGACCATGATTCGAATCCTGGACCTGGTGGCTTGAAACTCACGCCAGTTGTGTGCACATGGATGCCCAAAATCTGGAGAGGAGAATGGAGGAGAAGGGATTGCTACATGGCCAACTCTGCTGGGGAGATGATTTCTTGCTTTCTATCTTTTTGTCTCTCCAGTGAGTACACATGCCCTATAGCAAACATCTCTCTCAAGAAAAAAAAAAAAAAAAAAAGATAAAGTATGGAGTAGGTGGTATGGTGGTTAAGATAATGGACTCTGTTTGACTGACCAAGGTTTAAGCCCCAGACCTGGTAGCTTGCTTTCTCACTTTCTCTTTCTCTCTGTGGTCAACTTAAAAAAAAATAATAGTAACATAATAATAATTTTTTTTTGAGAGGTTTTTGCAACAGGGCACATGCATTCTCCAGAAAGACAGAGAGAGACAGAGAGACAGAAAGCGAGAAACCACTCCCCGGGGGGATGGTCACGCCGCAATCCCTTCTCCTCCATTCTCCTCTTGGGATCTTGGGCACGCATGCACACACGCCCGGCATGAGTTTAAACCACAGGGTCAGAGCCACCGGGTTCGGGACTTGAACTACAGTCGACTACATGGGAGTTCAGCGACATAGCCATTACGCTAACTGCTTGTCTCAAACAAATAAATAATTCTTCAAAAAAAAAAAAAAAAAGAGTATGTTTGGTTTGGTAAGAGATCACCAAAATGTCTTCCAAAGTGACCACCCTATGAGACCCAGCTAGAATGAGCACAATGCAAAATATTGAAGATCTCAATTGCCAGTGAGAATATCTAACGGCACTCTTGTTCTTGATCATTTTGGAACAGAATCCAAAATGATCTTTAGTATGTCTTGTCATTTTTTCCTGATGTCCCAACATGATAAATTAGTAAAAGAAACCGCTTTAAGTAAGTCTCTAGTAACATGGTGTTAATGTGTGAGGAGGGAAGGAGAAGCATTCTCTAGACCTTTGAGTAGGTCTCACTCTTTTATTGAGCCTGAACCTCTGTATTGTACCAACATCCCTGTCGGTTTACTCTCTGCCCCACCTCCATAGGTGGAATGGAATGGTTCTAGGAAGCTGGTGGGCTAATTCAGGAGGGCTCAGGTAAAATCTCAGCAGGTTAGACTGATTAAAGTTTCTCCTGAGGATGTACCTTATTTAGAATAACAGAATGCTTTGACATATTTTTTTTTAATGACTCCCTTTCCCCTCCACTTGCCAAAAGGCAAGAAAAAAAAATTTTTTGAGAGATTTTAGCTATAGGGCGTGTGCACTCGCCAGACAGACAGAGAGAGACATAGAGACAGAAAGCGAGAAATCACCCTTCAGGTTGGATGGTCACGCTGCAATCCCTTCTCCTCCATTCTCCTCTCGGGATCTTGGGCACGCACGCACACGCACCCGACGTGAGTTTTAAGTCACCGGGTCTGGGACGCGAACCGCGGTCGACTACATGGGAGTCCAGCGACATAGCCATTACGCTAATTGCTGGTTCCCGACAAGAAGATTTCTAACATTCACTGTGACAATCAGAAGGAGCTCCTAAAATTCACAAAAACATGGAGGACCCGAAAGACTGGATCCTCTCAGACATGTGCAGACTTGAGCCTTCAGCAATTTGTTAACTACAGTTCAAGTTTCCTACCTGGTGCCCGGTCACACAGAGACCACCATTTATAGACTTCTGCTCCACTAAATGGACATTTTCTGTATTTACCTGTCTGTCTCTCTAACTCTGGGGTAGCCATTTGTCTTGTGATCTTTCTTCTTTTATGGCTCTAGAAAGATATTTATTTTTCCATTTGTTCAGCTTTTCAAGGGATATACTGGGGACTTCTAAGCTTCTTACATGCTGGACCGGAAACTGGAAGTCCATTGTGGGATTTAGAGAAAGGGTATGTGCCTTTAGATTTATGATTTCAGAAAAGGAATTATACTATGTGGCTCTAGAGAGATAAAAATGATACAAGGAGCAAGTCTTGCAGTATGGAGGTTTAGCACTGCACAGAGGAAGCCAGATTCCACATGGCTGACTAGGTTTGAATCCCAGCCTCTGTTTATAAAGCATGCACGACCTACACATGGGTTCCCAAGATTCTGTCCAGATAGATCATTGTAGTAAAAGGATTGTGGGATGACCAGGCCCTATTAGGGATGGTCTCCTTCTCTCATGTCAGTGCACACACCCTCTAGCAGTAAAAAGTAAATAAATAAATAATAAAGATGTCAGGGAGAAAGGATAGGGGGGAATATGCCATAAATCTAAGAGGGGAAAAATAGTGACTACACACAGTAATCATAAATATGGCAGGAAGTAGATAGATTTGAGATGTATTTTAAAGGCAAGCCAACAAAACTTCCTAATGGATTACATGAAGGGCATATAGTAAAGAGAAAAGTTAAAAATGATGATGGGATCTTTTAGCCTAGCAGAAGTTGGGACTATTTACAGAGATTTGGAAGTGAAGGAGTGTCCCTAGGAAGAGAGAGTTCCTTCTACTGAGATGGAAGGGGATGAAGAGACTGGAGGACAGAGGCAGGGTAGTTGTTACATTTGGTGGAGGGTTAAATGTTTGTTGACTAATAAAGTAAACATCATCTGACACTTATTTCCTTATGGGGAAGTTTGTACCATTGCTACTACCAGTAATAATAGCTATTAACTTTAATGTGCTATTAATTTGTCTAAGGCACCATTCTAAGTATTTTACATGCATCAGTCCATTTATCCTCTCCCAAACCTCTTCATTATCCACATTTTATGGTTGAAGAATCAGATGTTAAAGAGGTTGTCCAAGGTTGCTAGGGAATAGTGGAACTAAATCTGGGCACTGTGACTACAGAGAACACTTCCGTAATCACTGTGAAATGGTCGGTTGGCTGTTTTTTTTTTTTTTTTTTTTTTTTTTTTTCCCTTATGATAAGTCCCTTGGACACTATTTAATGTTGAAGCTAAAAATGGCATGGAAGTAGTGAGAAGTAATGGTTCTAAGCCTAAGAAAGGGAGATCTTATCAAAATGGTATGATGTTCTAGAGGCTCCTTAATTCCTGGACAACTCAAGCTCAAATTTCATCCTTCATAGCTGACTATAGGCTAAACTGCAACCCTGTGAAGGGAAGTCTTCCTAAATGCTCTAAGAGAATCTAGAGTCACAAACAATGGTAAATATAAGGGCTCTGAGGAATAATAAGACCACAAATATGATCTTAAAATTTAAGAGGAGATACTTCAAGCTTAGCTTCCATCTCAAATACGTCCTCACAACTGGGAAAAATATTACTCTCACAAAACCCCCATGAAGTTAAAAATAAAGCTACCATTTACTAGGTCAAAATGTAAAAAAGGGAAAAAATAAGCTAATAAAAAGTAATTTTTCTAATGGAAATAAATCTGCAGAGAAGCATATTATTCTGATGGCTTATTTTTTATTAGCTATCAAGATAATTTAAGACAAAAAATTCAGTTGAAGATCATTCATTAGAACAGATATAATTAATAGCAGTCCATTAGTTACTCTTTCAGATGATCCTATCTTACCACAATAACTTCTATACTTGAGAATTGCCTAAGTCTTAGAGAAGAGCGTGTTTGTCTCTCAGTTCAATAAAACATCCAGTCAAACAATAAAAGAGGTGTTATTACTCTGTTTTAGGTTAATGATACATAGACTAGACTTCACTATAGAGATTCACTGTAATTGCTTACAATTTGGTATAAAATGTCAAACGTCTTAACTGTATAAACAGCCCATAATGTGTTTTGCAAAATTATAAAACATTCTCAATGTGACTTAATTAATAGTTACTCCAATTATACACAGCACATCATGCTCAAGATCTTAATTTATTCAAAACATTTAGTCCACTTTATATTAATGCAGAAAAATCACATCCAATGAAATCCAAATCACAGTTATAGAAGAGACAAAAACATGTTCTGTCACATTTTCACACAAATATAATTTGATATTCAATTAGGGGATGATAAATCACAATCACATGAAAACAAAATGTGTATCCTGTCAGTAATAGTAAGAACCTCTTTTGAGTATGTAGGGTCTTCTGGGTTTATTCTCATACAGCTGCCGTTTCAGAATGTAAGGAATTTTTCTCTTTATGACTTCTTCTTTCTCATCTTTCTCATTCCCAGTGTCAAGCATATCTTCCTGAATTAACTGCAAGATAGAGAGAACATGGGTAAAACCGACATGCATCTTCCATATCACAGCATTTTTCTACGTATTATCCTATTTGCTATTCAGACAATAAGGTATGTGTAGGTAGATAAGATATATGAGATTCAAAGAAATTAAAAGTTTTGTCAAAGAGCAGATGCTATCAAGCATCTAGGGTGGGCTAAGAACATAATCCTTCTTCTCTGCTCAGTGTCCTTTCTTTACCAGGTTAGTCATTATTTAGAATTTCTATAAACTTTAAAGACAAACCCTCATTTTCTCAACTGAAGAAAAACACCAAATTGATTGCAAAGTATTTTTGAAGCTTGAATTTATGATGGAATAACCAAAATGGGATGGAATATATCACAACAAACACTGTTTTGGATCTGCTAAACCAAGTTTGGCTGGAAAGGTACCCGGATTTCATATTCAGGTAACTCATTTTGTTGACTCAATTTAAAAAACATTACAACGTTTTATTTTTCAATTGCAGAGAAACACACTGCCTAACTTACTCAGTTGTTGCAGAAGTCAATATAGTCACTCTATTTAAATGATTACGAATTCTGTGGACTGTAGTACTTTGTTATGCAAGCAATTTCATGTTCAATAACTCAAAACAGTTCATCTGAATGCAGAGTCAAGCTAATATTTCATTAAATATGCCCCATTCTAAAATTAATTTTGAATAGCTTTTCTACGATACTGTTCTGAAAAAAATCAGCTATCATAAAATATTTGAGAATATTTGTACAGAATTTTACACACAACTTACATAACAATTTTTAAGATGTTCAAGGTAAGAAATGTTTGACATTTGTTATCTTCTAAACTTTAAGGTCACTATAACTAATACTAAAGGAGACAGTAAGTTTTAAATTATAATGCATATGCATAAAATCATATCATCAAGAACTTTGTTTCAACCCACAGCTATTCAATTTCAGAGAAAGAAAAACAGCTTCTGTCAGACAATCTAGTTTCCTAATCTTTAGTTTCTCTGTACATAGTCTATAATTACTTGTACTATGCTCTGAATAATATTATCATTATTTTTAAATCACTCAGTAACACTTAAAATAGCAAAAGTTACAGAGAAATTTTCCTCTGTTGAGGAAATTCAGATTATTTTCTTTAAACCATTAAGTTCTCTTCTCTTCATCCTTTCTTTAGCCCCAATATTTTCCCATCTCTTTAAAAAGCTCTAATTTATCTTTTTGAACAATATATATCAAAATAAGGCCATAAATGATAAAATGTTTCACAAATACACTATAATAATTGTTTAATTGCACAATTTTGCAACTTTTTTCTCTTAAAGATATATTAGAGTATATTCAAGATTATACCTTTAATAAAGTCATGCTTTATTTATTTCTTCAGTAGGAAAGAAGTGGGTGAAGTAAAATCTAGTATTCAGAAAAACCTACTATAACTTTGGAAATACCCAAGGGATGATACAAGCATTAAAGTTATGTGTTGAAAGAGGAAAAAGTCTAAATTTTTTTTTAATTTTCTTTTTTTCATTTATTTTCTCCTTTTCTTTTTTTTAGAGAGAGATATTTTTGCTATTGGGTGTGTGCAATGACCAAAGAGACAGAGAGAGAAAGCAAGCAAGAAATCACTCCCCACCCAGGGTGGGGGAATAGCCATGCTGCAATCCCTTTTCCTCCATTTTCCTCTTGGGATCTTTTGGGCACACATGTGCATGCACCCCGTGTGAGTTTCAAGCCACTAGGTCTGGGACTTGAACTGCCGTTGATTACATGACAGTCCAGTGATGTAGCCATTATGCCATCTGCTGGCCCCTAAAATTTGGGTTTTAGAATATCTACTTGGCTGTCACAATCAAGATATGGATAAACATAATTTTGGTGGCTATAGGTATTCATCAGACTATGTGTAAAATGTTGAGTTCGTTTCATTACTGTGCTTATTTATAGGTTTGAAGCCATACATCTAGATTATGTGAACCAAGGAAGAACTATTAATTATTTTCAATTAAACTTCTGGATCTATGTGTTTGGCTTTGGACATTACCAAGCCAAATTTCATCATTTAGATATTTAAAGATATCCAAACAAACAAGCAAACATATGCAAAACAAAGGCAATAAATTAGTGCAAGATTTAATACAACTGATTTATCCATTTATTCACTGTAGCTCTCTGTAATGAAATGTGACTGTCTTGAACATGGTGGATCTAGTCTGGTTGTGAAAAATGTCTAAAATTCACACATTGAATTAAAATAGGAGTGTGTGCATGTGTATACAGACACACGCATTCATACATGCACAGACAGATTTATGTGTATATATAAACAAACATACAAGATAATGGGTTCCAAATAAAACCAGGATAATAAAGATATATATCCTTATAGTGTATATTTTATATAAATTGTTAAAATTTTATATTTGATTAATATTTTTTAAAAAAAGATTCTTGGGCCAGCAAGTGGAATAGTGGTTGGAGTGCTGGACTCCCACATGGTTGAGACCGTGGTTCAAGTTTCAAATCTAGCAGTTTGCTTCCTTTCTCACTTTCTCTCTCTCTCTCTCTGTTTCTCTCTGGTGAGCACATGTGCCCTGTAGACAATTTAAAATAATAAATAAAATGAAATAATTCCTTAAAAAAATCTTATTAAAATAGGCATGACAGAGTTAAACTCTCTCTCATACTTTATATATATAAAAACATACTGTATATATTTTTACTCATTTAATATATTCAAATACAAAACAAAACTTTTGTGTTTTATTCTAGTTTTACTTAGAAACTTTTGTATTCTGTTTGTTTATGGATAAGAACATATGACCTTGTGTTTCTAGGAAAATATTTTGAGTTCCTTAAATTTCTTCAGTGCACCATCACCGCCAACAGAAGTTGCCAAAGTATTCTATTCATTTAAGCACAATAAAAGCATATGTATGAAATCTGCCTTAATATAGAACCCCCCTGTAAAAATGAAGGGAAAATATTTTGCTAAAGGAGGAAATATTTGAAAGACACTTTGTAGATGTGAAGGAATGTTGACCTCAACATATGGTTCATTCTTCTTTAATATTTATAAGTCTTCCTGTTATGATAATAATCAGGATTGAAAAAAAAATCAAGACAAATGAGAGTTAACTAGTATAACTATAATTATATTTATTTTTTGTTTTCATTTTACCTCCCAGTGTTGAAAGATCCTGCTGCGACAGATTTTTTGGAGCTGGAACATGGTCAGCATTGCTTCCAAACTAAATTCGTCTAGAGCAGTAGGATACTTCCTTCTTGGAACAAGCTCCTCTTCACGGGCCTCTCCCATTTCCTCGGGTTGGCTGTTCACATTTTTTATAAAACTGCAAACATTTAGCAGGTTCATTTTCCATGAGGGAACATTTGTTTTACTGATCTGAAATATGGGAAAAATAGTAGATTTTGCAATTGATCACTTTTTAAAATTTTGAAACAATTTTGCTACAGAGCGTGTGCTCTTGCAGGAGAGACAGGGACAGAAAGTGAGAAATCAGCCTCCAGAGGGGATGATCACGCTGCAATCCCTTCTGTTCCATTCTCCTCTCAGGATTTTCAGCATGCACGCATGCATGCCTGGCATGAGATTTAAGCCAACGGGTCTGGGACTCAAAGGACAGTCAAGTATGTAGGAGTCCAGCCTAGAAACCATTTTGCCATCTGCTGGCCTCAATTGATCACTGTTATGAGTAAAATTTTGGTAAGCCATTACACTTTAGGATCTATTTGTTAGTCTAGTCCAGTAACTACATTATTTCTAACTTTGTACCTTCATGTCACAAAGTAGCATCATACCAATACCTCATACCCTCTATTTGCTAGAATGCATTAAAGTTAGAGGAAGGGAATGAAGGGGTAAAAAAGCAAAACATTTAAGGAATCTATAAATGGAAAATTATCTGTTTATGATGATATGTATGATAACACTTTTAAGTGGACTAAGGCACAGTGTATTTATTCATGCTGGGAAAATTCATTTTACAAGCTGTAGTATAGATAGTTGTTGAATATAAAAATAAATAAATAAACCACGAAAGTTATGCCCACAGAGCAAAGTAAGAAAGTAATAAAATAGAAATAATGACTACTAGAAATATATATATGTATATATTTCAGAGATTAAAATATTAATAATTCCTAAGTGCCATTGTCTCATTTTTTAGATTTTAGCTTAGTGTTAATGGATCAAGGACTAAGTTGATTTTAATAAATTTGGACCACTGCACAAGTGTGAGGCCATTAATATATTCCACATATTATTAGTTGTCATAGGTAGCATCACAGCCAATTTATTTGCATATTTTAATATTTTGTGGAATTACCTTTCTTTTCCAGTAAGAGATGGCCTAAAGTCATAATTATCAAAATCAATAACTTTCCTATGTGTCAACAATAATGAATACGAAACATAAGGAGGTAAGAGAATGTAACTGAAATAATTAATAAAATATTCACAAAAATTCAAAGGGTTAGGGCAGCAGGTGACGTGGTGGCTGGGGTGCTGGACATTCATATGGCTGACTGCAATTAGAGTCCTGGACCAAGAGGCTTGCTGTCTCACTTTTCCTCTGTGTCTCTCTCTGGAGGTGCATGTGCCCCGTAGCAAATTAAAAAAATATATATTAGTAATAATAAGTAAAATTAAATAACTTTTTTAAAAATTAAAGAGGGCATAGATGAAGGAAACTACAAATTTTTTTCCTGAAGTTCATTACGTTTTTTTTAAAAGATTTTTGCTATAGGGTGCATGTGCTCACTGGAGAGACAGAGACAGAAAGCAAGAATCACCCCCCAGGAAGGATGACCACACACTCCCTTCTCCTCCATTCTCTTCTCAGGATTTTGGGCACTCACTCACATATGTATGACATGAGTTTTAAGCCACCGGGTCTGGAGCTTGAACTATGGTCAACCACGTGAAGGCCAGTGCCTTAACTATTATGTCACCTACTGATCCTCATTACAGCAATTTTTAAATGATGACAAAGACACGATGAGAAGAGTCAATAATAGTAATATCAGAAGATTTTTTCTGACTTACTTCTCCCAAAAGAATGTGGTTGCAAATCAATATTCCAGTTTGGAAAATATGGGGAGGTTGAAAGATGGATAAGGAAATTGGCAGTAACTCTAAAGTTAATTTGGAAGGATGAATGGGGGACAATAATCAAGAGGAATTAGACAAATAAAAAGGTAGGAGGGACTTACTCTACCAAATATTAAAATGTTTTTAAAGCTGTAATAATAAAAGCAGTAAATCAATAATACAGAAATAGATATGAAACCCAACAAAAGATAATACAATGTTCAAAAATTGATCCAAGTGCATAAGGCACCTATACCAAAGATTGAACTTTAAATATTTTGGGACAGTTAGCTATGGGACAACCTGGATATAGATTTAGTTATATCCTCTCTTTATATATTATAATGAAACAATATCTGAATGTCTTAAATATGAGTAAAAACTAAATAATGAGAAAACATGTGAATTTTTTTCTATAACTCTGGAGACATCAATAAGTAAATATCTAGACCAGCATCCACAAGGAAAAAGATCATTTTAAATACATCCATGTATAAAATATCTTTGTGGAAACATAACATCTTGAACTAAAATCAACAATATGTTAAAATCCTTACCACAGGTGGGGCCCTTCCAAAAGAAATGGTGACTTCCCAGCTTGAAAAATAAAAAAACAATAGGGACCAGCAGGTGGCGTAACAATTACATAGCTGAACTCCCAAGTTTGGTCGACTATGGTTCAAGTCCCAGACCCGGTGGCTTAAGACTCATACCAAGCATGTGTGTGTGCGTATCCAAAATCCCAAGAGGGGAACAGATGAGAAGGGATTGCAGCATGGCCAGCCCCATGGGGGGTGATTTCTCCCTTTCTATTTCTCTGTCTCTCTCTCTGTGTCTCTAGCAAGCATGTGTGCCCTAAAGCAAAATACCCGTTAAAAAAAAGAAAACACACAAAAAAAGCACAAGGGAAAACAAAACAAAAAAACCCTTTTTTTAAAAAATGTGAACCTTCAAAAAGTCATATAAGTATAAATACTATAGCATTACTCATTAAATAAGAAATACCTAAAAGAAATATGATGATATTTATCCTGGCTACTATCAAATTGAAAATATAGTACCTTCACTGTTAACCATGGCATGGGGAAGCAGGTATTCCTCTGCATAATATCTATTGGCCTGTATAGCTTGATAAAACTTTTTGTAAGGCATTTGGGAGACATTAAATATATTTAATTTATATCAAATATAAATTAAATTAAAATTGTAAATGTGCATACTCTTTGATTAAGAGTTTACTCTAAGGACTTACAAGTTTATGAGCACATAGGTGTTCAGGACAATGTTCTCAACTGGCTTGAAAATCCTCTCTACTACTCCCTTGAATGTGATTACCCAGTCATTGCTTGGATTTTTCTGGTATGGAAGACTATCTGGGAGCAATCTGCTCCATTTCATGGCAACAACACCTTCTACCCTATTTTAATTTGACAGGTGAGAATTCTGCCACTGAGCCACCAGTGCAAGATATTTTACCCTTGGGAAGTTCTTTAGACATCATCTATTTTAATGTTTTCCAACATATGTTGCTCAGAAAACTAGTTCTGCACTCATTGACTTTATTATTATTATTAAAGTTTATTTATTTTATCTGTAATAGAAAGCAGGTTTACTCAAATGAGAAACAAAGAGAGAAGTACTTTAGACAGGGTCTCCTTACACAATGATTCCCCTTCCCCCACCTTGTCAGGATCTTGGGCCCCTGCACAGGCACCTGATATGTTTTCAAGCCTGCCAGTGATGCACACCCATGGGCACTCATGTGACCTTCAGGACTACAGTTCAGTTTACCACTGAATGTGTCATCAGGCTGGGCTGCTCACTAATTTTTAAAAGGAGTTCCACTGTCAAGCAGATTGGAAAACTTGAGCTTAAGGAAAAACATAAAGGTTTTATAAGTTTATGTATCCTCCAAGCTTTCTGCATGCACATGTTCATCGTGGCTTTTCCATGTATACAGTATCCAATGTTCCCCACACTAATTTGACAACAGACTACTTTTTTTCATAAAATATCTGTCAGGACTGCTGTAACTTGATTATTTTGTCAGTGAGAAACCTACATTAATCATCTCATTTCCTTTAGTCAGTTAATATAGTCACCATGTACTATAAAATACTATTAAATGTCATCTTAGCCACTATTGTATCTAAGAACCACAGTGGACAGAGTGCACTTGACCAAAGGATGTCTCAGGAGAAATATATATGAAAACATTTGTATGAAGTTTTAAAAAATAAAGATCTAGCTTTCTAGTACAGAGTAAGTGAAGTTTCTAATGAAGCAATTTGGTTAAGGGCCTATCAAAATTCTGTCTCCTTAATTAACCTAAGCACTATGACTAGTACTCTCTACTTGTTAATATGCTTAACTTAGTTAAGTTCAGCTGATGGTAAATTCAAGAATTTCACCTTATTGCAAAGTATTAAAGCCATCTAAGGAGGAGGCCTAGAATTTTTGCATATTTATATTTAAATGTAAAATATGAACATTAGTAATAATTCCGGATGATCATTGTTAGTTCATAAACATGTATTATATTCCCTCCTATCGTATGTAAAGCATTGAATTTGATCATAAAAATACAATATTTCAACGCCTTTTAGAGAACCTGAAGAATATATAGTGTATCAAGGTTTCTTTCTTAATAAAACCATACTAAAACCTCAGTATTAGCATCAGTAATTAAAAGAATCATATTGTGAGAAAAATATTCTTCATCTACCACTTCTTTTTTTTTTATCTTGGGAATCTCTCTTAGCCTTCTTTTGCCTAGAGAAACCTCAACACTAGTATTTCAATGTCTAAAGAGTTTCGTTCTAAAATTGTTCACATATTTTAGTGATAAAATGAAACACGGTAAGCTAAAGCTTACTGAAGCTTTTGGTAATGGAGTTGTACTCACACATACATTAAATACTGTTCTCAGTGAAATTTCTAATATAGCAATTTGGTTAAAAACAGTCACAATTTTAGGTTTCTCATTTGCATAGGACTATTCATACATCAAAAATGATTTATTCACAGGGAACCAGCAGTTAGCGTAATGGCTATGTCACTGGACTCCCACGTAGTCGACCACGGTTCGCGTCCCGGACCCGGTGGCTTAAAACTCACGCCGGGCGCGTGTGCGTGCGTGTGTGCCCAAGATCCTGAGAGGAGAATGGAGGAGAAGGGATTGCGGCGTGACCATCCCCCCTGGGGGGTGATTTCTTGCTTTCTGTCTCTATGTCTCTGTCTGTCTGGCGAGCGCACTCGCCCTATAGCGAAAACCTCTCCAAAAAAAAAAGTCTTACCTAAAAAAATGATTTATTCACAGAGAAATGAATGATAAAGTACTGTTGTAAAAAATTAGGAACCAGCAGTTGGCGTAATGGCTATGTCACTGAACTCCCATGTAATCTATCATGGCTTGAGTCCTGGACCTGATGGTTTAAACTCATGCCAGGCGCATGTTCGGGTGTGCAGGTGTGCCCAAGATCCTGAGAAGAGAATGGAGGAGAAGGGATTGTGGTGTGGCCATACCCCGTGGGGGGTGGTTTCTTGCTTTCTGTCTCTCTGTCTCTGTGGCAAGCACACATGCCCTATAGCAAAAACTTCTCCCGACCAAAAAAAAAAAATTAAAAAATGAACTTGTTGTTATCCTAGCAGCAAAATTGGAATAACTATATTTTGGGTATCTACTTATCATATGCTTATCTCAAATGAAGAGTTTAGAATTCTATTTTTTCCTTGATTTCTTTAGAGATATATCCCATAACTAAAAAAAAAAAAAGTGTGTGTTTTTAGTTTGCAGTATATTGTTTGTAAGGGACAAGAGAAACTATACACTGAAATTATTTTTCTCTTGCAGTATCTTGGCCAAGGAAGAAAATACAAATATACCTTGCATTTTCTCTAAATAGCTAGCAGTCTCTAAATTATATCACATTTTGGAGATTATTTAGGACCTTGGTGTGTCAATGTGCTTGGGAACTATAGAGGTAAAATTCATGCCAAGACATCAAGGCATTCTCATGTATCCCATTTTTTAACATAGACTATTGACTTTAATTGTCTTCCTGTTTTAGAGTTAAAGAGATTGTAGCCATGACTATTGAGAGCTAAACAATTGATTTGTCATCAGAAAGTCAAAGATATCTGATCATTGAGCTTTAATGACTAGAGTAAATTTGATCATTCCTGAAATGGACCTACAAAATTATGACAGCATTCGGTTCTTATCTAATCAATGTTTGTAGATCTGGGCCATGAAGTAAACATGTACGTGTTTAAAGCTTTCTCAAATGTCTTTTTAAGACCCTAAAAGAAAATATGCCTTTAATTGTAGTGAGATAATAATGCCCTCCATCTCAAATATACATATACAAAACTGGGTATTTTTCTTCACATCCACTAGCAAATGTAATCCTGTTTGTGTGAAAGAATTTCAAAAAGTTTGTGAAAAATAGAGTTTTTTGGCACAATTTTTTTTTAAATCTTCAGTATTTTTCTAGTGCACTTTTCCCCAAACTTTTGGAGATCCATAGGGCTTATCAGTTATCATTGTGCTAGAAATGTTCTTTCAGTTAGGAAACAGGAACCCAAGCTTGCAGAACTTGAGCCAAAACATAACTTTAAAAATCAGATAAAATCTTAAGCACTTACTTTTTTTTTTTTTACCATAATAATCTGTTGAGTCCCCAGTCTTGGTAAACCAGTGCTGTCATAGTGATTGCACCCAAAGTAACTACCTTATATCTAAATTGATTTTTTTTTTCTTTCTAATCCCTTACTTACATTTAATTGTACATCTTTGTGGGGTACCATATGGATTTTCACAGCATGCATGCAATTTTCAATAACCAGGTCAAGCATATTACCATATTTGTTTTCAACAAGCAACACTAGGTTATGATGTGAACCTTCAGTTTTGGTTGTACTTGTTTTTGTTTTGGCAGCATCCCATTTTTTTCACTCTGTTGGTGGCGTGATGTTCCACCACCCATTTGCTCCATCTGCATGCATTCCTGTATGTGTTGCATTTCTTTTAGAAACCTGTTTGGTTTGGGAAACTGTACCTTGATCTCTCCTTTAGATACACTAAGTGACTCACTCTGAATACATCAGTATTATATGGTAGCATGGTAATCAGGTATATTCTAATTAAGTTTTATCACTACATACAGATTGAGAAGTAGAAAACTGGTTTTCATGAATGCAGAAGAGGAGTCATAGGGCCCAGAACACAAAGTTGTATTTGGTTCATTGAAAAAAACCCATAGGTACAGGTAACACGTCTGTCTTGGGAAGAATTTAAATCTAGGCACACAATAAAGAGAACAGGTTAATAATTTAAAACATATGGCAGAATAGTATCTAAATCATGACCATCAACCCCTGCACTTAAAAATAAGAAAATGAAGGTAAACGACATGAATTAACTTGCTTAAAATCAGGCAGTTCTTAAATGAGTTTTAGGATTAGATCTTGAGGCTCCTGGTGCTAGTCTGCCACATTTCCTTTGCAGGTTGTTATAAGCTTCATTTTAAATTTAGGAACACAATTATATTTTTCCCTAACAGAATAGAAAAGGCAAAAATGTTTTCTTAGTTTTCATTTCATGTATTTAACTTGAGATCAGTGTACTTTACACTGTAGTTGGTGTACTAGCTATGGAAACAGCTTCTTTCAATCCATTTACCTGTCTACATAAATAATACGTGACTACTTAATTTAAGATGCAATAGACTGAGTGATAGTCATTATAGTTTCTTTCCTCGTTTCATCAATACTCTCAACTTCTTTGAACTCAATGAAAAGTTTCTCAAAAAAAGGAAATGTCTCTCATGGACTTTTGCAGTCTGGATAGGAAGTTATTACGATAGGAAAAGAACACCATGTTTTTAATGAGAGTTAATACGTTCTTCAACCCTGGGTTAAAGAAAAGAAAAAGTTACCTTTGATGTATGCATATTGGCCAATAAATCTGCTTCTAATGCTTTCATTTCCTCTTCTGAATCTGAATAAAATCAAAACCACATGTTTACTCTATAATCACATTATATATTATATTAGAACATGTAGATTTTAATCTCTAAAAACTTAGTTTTAGAAGCTTAGTGTCTTTCCTATATATTTTTTGTATTTGTTATCTTTGAAATAATATTCAGATAAAGCAAGCTGTAGTTTTATTTTAGGCTAACAAGCAGCTAGAATAAAAAAGTATTTCTAAGAAAATATCACATGACTGTTTGCTAAGAGTGCTATTGATGTTTTGGAGATGTTTGATCACTGAACTCAGTTTTTTAAAAATATGATTATATCGTATAATAGATATTTAATCAAATATACTATAGTGGTTGATTTTACCAATAATAGTTTATGCATGGTGATGTTTTTTTAAAACAATGATACATATACAAGAGGCTTTTTCAAGATAAAACCAAAGGTAATTTTTATCAAGTTCAGGATAAGAGAGATACTGAGACTTAATTTGAGATGCTATTTTACAAAACACACATTGAAAGAATTGTTTTTGTACTTTAAAGAAGAATTTGAAATTAGGTATGCTTAGTGATTTTATTGAAGCAATTGAGCAAAAATGGAGCTGTCCATCAACACAAGTAAAGTAGTGTTGAAAAGGGACTGATTTCTTTAGAATATCCTTTTCAACTGTCTATTAATGAATATTTTACAGAAAAAAAAACATACTGCAAGGTAATAGAAATAGTTATAAAAATGCTACAATGTGACAATTTACACTTACTAACTATATCTTGTAAAATAATGCAGAATTAAAAATGACTTTCCGGAACTACACACGCATGAGAAAGACGTGTCTCTTGGAGAAATCAGTGGTTAAATTGCACCTAAGAATTAACTCATACAAAAGATCTTTTCCTTCTATTTCTTAGAAACACATTCTGTTTTGCAAAGGTAATAACAAATTCCACTAGTCAGTACAATACTAAAAAAAAATTTTTTTTTGACTTACCACACTAGGTAGTTTTTAAGAGTTAACAGACAATGTTCCATCAATTACCCATTTTTTCCCCACATACTCTAGGTATACCTTTAATCTCATTAGATACAATCATAGTTGCATAAAACTGTGCATTCTCATAAAAGATTTGTAAAACTGGGAAATCAATGTCCTTTTCTAATGATTAAAATAATTATAAAATTTAGCAGAAATCATATTTATATTTTTGCTAGATTTTAATTTCATAATTTACATAAAATTATGTTTGAATTAGCATTTCATTATTATATTTGTGATACATAAAAACACAAAACAGGTTAAGTGATCTTTGCTGCATTTATCTTCTGTTTTTTTCTCCTTTATTAATATGACCATTGAAATATTTTTCAAACATGAATTACAGCATATCATACTGGTTTAATATTTTATGTTACTCCCTTAAATTTAAATCTTATTTTCAAGGTGAGTTATTGAAAGAGGGGGATATATAACTTTCCTTACTAATTACATGCAAAATACTCTAACTTCAAATCATTTCTGTTACTATAAGAATAGCAATTTTCCAATGACATTTTATAAAACTTTAATGACATTCAAAAATTTAAACAACTCAATTAATAGAATGCTTATTTGTCACATAGACTATGTAAAATAAAGTCTCAGAAGTTCTTGTGATATTTCTGTTTTTCTAGAAACAATTGGTTACAAATAATACTTCATTCATTTTTTTGTTAAATGTCAATGTTCACTTTGTTACCTTAAAACACTCCCAGGTAAGGAAATAATTTGGAGGCAATTACAAGGGTGGGGAGGTATAAGCCTGTGCTCCTAGGAGACTGACTGAAGATGAGAGGTAAGCGTTTTTAATGGAATAGGTTTTAATAATGGGTTGCATAGGCATCGCCTTTGTACTCCTCATTTAGATAATGACCAGCCTAAAGTTTTGTATTTTGTTTTTTTCTCTAGTGGTTGCATTTCAAAGGGGGGCATGCAGTGTTTCACTGAAATCTCTTTTATTGTTTTGCGAATTTAAAAAGGAGAAAATAAATCTCTCAGTTCCTATAAAGACAGAGAAAGAGAATATTCTGTTTCTGTCACTAAGAAACAAATCCTAAATAAGGGGGGGGGGAAACTCTTCTCCTTGGATACATTAACATAAACATTAACAACACACAGCAAGAGAGAATAAAGACATCATTTCAGGGAATTGTGAAATGCAGCTGGGCTTACCTGAGCACAGACTCCAGGAGCTGAAAGCTAGGATTAGCATGCATATCAGCTGGATTTTCAGTCCTGCCGTCATCTCTGTCAGCCTTCTAGCAAGCCAAGTCCGTAAAAGTCAGAAACAGACAGGGGCTTTCTCTGGAGCTTTCAGCTTGCTTTGAAAGTGAGTGAACTATATGAGGGATGCTCTGGCCATCCCCTATATATATGTATAAGCAGGAGGATGATGTCATATACCCAGGGATTATCTTTTCAGGATGTGTTCTGCCTTTATCAGCCCTCCCTTCTCCCCATTTCCTCCTCCCCTCTTGCTTTGCCCCCTGTTCTCCTCCCCCACTTCTGAACCATAAGTGAAAGTGACGATCATCCCATCCCTAATTGCCATTGCTACTCTGGATTTCTGACGCACAGAGGTAGTCATTCGAAAGCCCTGCCATGCACGCATCCTGGGAAAGAACCCTCAGTACCTTTCTTCCCCCATTTCCTGTCATTCCCTCATCCACTTCAAGATACTAGCATTTTTCCTTTGTGAAATAGAAATTCTGTTACTTCAAATATTTAAATCAAATCCCCAGGACGAATACATGAAATCAGAGATTCTTCAACTTGGAAGTTCTTGAAGAGTTAGGATCATTTTTGATAACTCAAACTTCTGAGCAAATGTTTTGTGGTTTTGGAACTAATGTGAATTTTAGATGATATATGCTAGAAGAAGAGTAAATATGGGCAGAGAATAAGTGATAATAGAGGAATGAAGCAAAATAATTGAAGGAAAGGAAACAAAATCAATAGGAAAAAAAAAAGCATAGTAGCTCTAATGAATAGAATATTATTTCCTAATAAATTGGTCAGGGTTTTGTTTGTTTGTTTTTGGTATGTAGCTGGAAGGATGAACTGTGTATGCTGACTTTCAGTTGGATGTCCTAGAAAAATAATTTTACATTTATAAAATCCTGCTATAAACTATTTACATTTTAATAAATTTTTAAAAATGTATATTGTATCAATGATTGCTTTTTTCTAATTCTTCTCTCGTTTGGTCTACATTGTTCTGTTCTTTTTGATTTATTCTCAATGGCATTGCTCACTCTTTGTATAATGCCCTCATCACAGTTTTTTTTTAACCATTGCATTAAAAATTTCCCTATCATAGTTCTCTTTTCACCATGAAATTGAGTCTGTTCTTTCAGAAGGATGACAATCCTAAGTAACTACTATCAACAACAGCCTCATTTCTAAGAGAATTTTACGCAATTCATGAGTTACAATGGTAATCATTCTTTCTCTGGGTTCCCGGAGGGAAATTGCTCAATATGCCTTTTGGAGTGATACTTTTTTCTTATGTTAGGATTTGCAAGATACCTAGAGTAATCTGGAAAAGGCTGCTGTTAGAGATGAGACTATTTAAAGGAAAAGGTGTCTGAGACTGGCTTAATGTTTAAATAAGTTAATCACATACCAATAATTGAGAAAACAATTTGGATTAATTCTTCTTATCTATTTATTTTTTTTTTTGAGAGAGGATTTTGCTATAGGGCGCGTGCACTCGCCAGACAGACAGAGAGAGACAGAGAGACAGAAAGTGAGAAATCACCCCCCAGGGGGAACGGTCACACCGCAATTCTTTCTCCTCCATTCTCCTCTCAGAATCTTGGGCACGCACGCACACGTGCACGGCATGTGTTTAAGCCACCGGGTCCGAGACTCGAGCCGCGGTCGACTACATAGGAGTCCAGCGACATAGCCATTACACCAACTGCCGGTCCCAATTTGGATTAATTCTTAAAAAGAGTTGATTTTCATATATAGTATATTTCTATAAGATTAACTTCTCCATCTTTTACCGTAAACTTCAGGAAAAGAATTCATTCTAAAATTTTAATAATTATTTAAAATGACAAGTGTACCATATAATAAAGTGTCCAGAATTTTTTTGAAATTATTTTTAGGTTTTTGCCATAGAGTACATATGCTTGTCAAAGAGACAGAGACACAGAGAGAGAGAAAGTGAGAAGTCACTCCCCCAGGGAGTTTGGCTGCATTGCACTCCCTTCTCCATTTTCATCTTGGGATTTTGGGTGCACATGCACACATGCCTGGTGTGATTTTCAAGCCTCTGGGTCTGGGACTCAAACCACAGCCAGCCATGTGGGACTCTAGCACCTTAACCACTACACCACTTGCTGGCCCCTAATTTCCAGGAAATTGACAATGGCCGATCTATTATTACTTTCAGTTTGTTTTGTGAATTTACATAAAACAGAATATGTAAATTGTATTTACACTTACCCAGAGAAAGTTTCCTTAAAGGATAATTATTAATAGTTTACAAAAAAATGTTAAATACATACATCTAAAATGTTTTTTTGCTAGCCCAGCATTAGAGGTTGCAAAGGAAATTTAAAAGGTTTATTTTTATGTTTATAATCACGTTTAGAATTTTGAGGATTTTGCTTATTCTCATCTCTCACGATAGGCCATCTTTTGTAATAGGATCATCCTAAGGCCATTTTGATGAAGCAATCAATAAACTGTATCCTGTGCACAATATTTAAGTTAGCAGCTTTCTCTGCTTTTGAATTGTAAACATGAAGAGTCATCATTTAAAATGTGTGGCAGCAGTCTAACAGTAAAAAGGAAGTGTGATTCCTTTTTCCCCAAGTAATTACTTCAATAAGTGAAGCTCAGGGAATTGATGGCCAAATTTTTTCCAAATGAATTAGAAAGAAAGGGGTGCAAGAATAATGGTAAATAATTTTAAGTACATAGTATGAATATTGGTTGTTAATGTGAAAATTGGTATAGGCATAAGATAAATGGAAGAGGATGGGGACAGAACAGGTGTTAACTAATGTCAAATGAACCAATATTGAATAGATGCTACGCATTGTTTTTCTTTAGGGAAAATTATGATAAACAGGGCCAGAATGTGGTGTAGAGGTAAGCTGGCTGAATCCCACATGGCTGACTATTTGACTTAAGTCCCATACCTGGTGGCTTAAAAACCACTCCAGACACGTGTGCATGCTTGTGTAAAATTCTGAAAGGAGAAGAGATTGCAGTGTGGCCATTTCCCTGGAGGGTGATTTCTCACTTTCTCTCTTTCTCTCTCTCTCTCTGTTTCTCTATAGCAAGTGAACATGCCCTATCGCAAAGCCAAAAAAAAAAAAAAAGTATGATATAGATAAACTTTATTGTATCTTTAATTTGTATTATGTCTAAATGTATTACCCTCTTTTTTATTTAACATTGATGCCCTCCAGCCACAGGAAGCTGGTTAAAAAATTTGTTTTAGGAGGAGATGTTGGATATAGATATTTACATTTTAAAAGTACCCCCAAAAGTACTCAAATGAGGGGTCAGCCTTATAGCCTACTGGTGAAGGGTACAACATCCCATATGGCCAAACTCGATATAAATACTAGTCCCAGCAGCTTGAAAAACTCACTGTGTTCATGTGCTTGTGAGACCAAAATCCTAGCAGGGTTGAGAATTGGAGGAGGAGGGATTACAACACGAGCATGCACAATTGGGAGGTGCTTTCTGCCTTTCCTTTCTCTGTCTCTTTGTCTCTGGCAGGAGCATGTACCCTCTGGCAATGTACGTTAATTAATTAATTAAAACAAAATAAAAAGAACCTATATGGTGCCTTAATGAAGGATCCTAAACAACTGTCTATTGGAGAACTATTTTTATTTTACACGCTTTTTATTGAAAATCTTTCTTCAGCGTAGTTCTTGAAATATCTAATAATGAGTTTGAACGTTGCCTTTTGAAAATTTTTCTTTATTGGCTTTTAGCTTGGGATCACTAACATTAAATGAGTGTTACATATCTGGCTACCTATTAATTGCAACACCTTAATAATGTGTAGGTCTCAGAGCTTCTACTGTGTTTTTCTTTCTTTCTTTCATGATAGAGAACTCCCATGTAAGAGGGGCAGAGAGAAAGAGAGGGAGAGAGAGACAGAGACAGAGAGAGAGAGAGAGAGAGAGAAGCACCCTGGAGGGCTGCTTACATACAGTTCCTTTCTCAGCCCCCCAGGGTCCTGGATGCCCATTCAGCACTCAGCATGCTTTCAGTAAACTCGATCTGAATTCATGATGAGCCTTCAGCCCTCACAAGGCACTTGCATTAACTGAGCCACTGTTATTTAAATCAGACCTTTATTAGGCAAATTATTGAGATAGTCAACAGAGAAGTCTGAAGGATTGGCAATCAGAAAAAGTGGTCTGTACAGTTATTTAATTTGGAGATGAGGAAACTCCGGAACCACCTGATGAATAGTGGTTTTCCAGTTCCATATGACTTTTTCCTGTACTTTTGGAGGCTTCATCATCTTATTAATAGATACTTGGGCTGTCCAACATTTCTGCGCCAGAATAGCTAAAACATGGCCTGTTTCTACCACTTGGAATTGCTCTCTGTCTTCCTTTGACTGTCCTACTTCTCGCTTTATGAAATTCTGCAGCGTTTTTGAAAGACCTTACTTTACAAGCTAATCCCTAAATCTTCCCAAGTTTAAATCCTGAAAGAAAGCTCGTCCACTTGTACTCTTCCTCAGTTTCTGTGAAATGCACACACGTTGTTTGCACTATTTATTGTAAACCATAAACTGCTCTAAGGAAAGGACTCACTCATCTTTGTATTTCCCTTTTGAAGATTTCAGTCGTTTAGAGCTTGATACATAGTTACTAATCTAAATTGAAGTGTTTTTTTAAATTTCTGACATATTCTTTCCATGTTTTCATTTCTTTTTTAATCTAAAATGTGTTTATTGGGATGGTTTCCCACTCATGTAGAGTCAGGATGTTTTAGTGCTGCTTCCTCCTGGAGGAACATCCTTCTGTGAGTCTCGTTTTTCCTCCTGTAGGCTGGCAGAGGACAGTGGAGCAGCCAATGCACAAAACTACCCTTTGTGCATGGCTAAAGACTGTGGTGATTTTATAGCATCCTGGGCACTTCACATCCATGAAGTAGGAATTTGGGCTCTGCATCAGGTGCTTCTTCTTGTGGTTCCTCTTCTCCTCTTCAGGAGAGGGATGAAGGAGGTCCTTTGCAGAGGCATGTTCTCGTGGGGAGGTCGTCACTGCCGGGAAGCTCCGTGTTTTCATTTTTAACATTTCAGCTGCATCTCTTAAAGCTCCTATTACCATTATCTTCAATATACATATGTATATAAATATATATGCATTATATTTTATAAATACATATGTACATATGCATATTTTTAGTTTGCTAGAGTATGTATATACATGCACCCAATATGTTTCTCAAGCTGCTGAGTACAGAACTCAAACTGCACTGTTGGCCTTGTGGGATCCAGCCACCTTTTTTTTCTTTTTTTTCTTTTTTTTTGGAGAGGTTTTTCGCTATAGGGCACATGCGCTCGCCAGACAGACAGAGAGAGACATAGAGACAGAAAGCGAGAAATCACCCCCCAGGGGGGATGGTCACGCCGCAATCCCTTCTCCTCCGTTCTCCTCTTCGGATCTTGGGCACGCACGCACACGTACCCGGCGTGAGTTTTTAAGCCACCGGGTCCAGGAGGCGAACCACGGTCAACTACGTGGGAGTCCAGCAACATAGCCATTACGCTAACTGCTGGTTCCTGGGATCCAGCCACCTTAACCACTATACCACCTGGCGGCCCTTATTGTTATATTTTATATAGGCCTTTGCACTGAGTTTTCTAAATCTTTTCTCTCGTCATTTTTTCCCCCCTTCTTGATGGGAAAAGTTAACATTAATAATAAAACCTTTAAGCAGATTGCCCCGGTAACATGTGCATTTAGGAGCTGAGTGTTTAGCATGAATTGTGGATTTACTCCACTTCTCAAAACAAGTCTCTTGTTCGGAGATGTAACTCTGATTCATCTGATCAAACAATGATTTTGAACTCTGCAAACTCAATTGATTTTTTTGCTCAATCGGAAGTTCATTTTCTAGACGTACAGGTAGATATGTCTGTTCACACACCCACAGCTGCATCTACTATCTTCTACTCAGAATGTGTATAATCCAGACCTTGGGGATTTAGGTAAATGTAAACCAAATGTTCCATTTCTCAGTCTATGTGTAACCAGGCTTTGCCCATAATCTCTACAAATTCCCTGCTCATTTCCCTCTGGTCCTTCCTGTCTCTGCTCTTGCATCCTTATAGGTAATTAACTGGGAAAAAGTGATGATGGATTTCTATAAGTCATATTTTGCAACTTAAATTCTAATTACTGCATATGCTTTGCTTGGAACTTACATGTTAATGAGATTCCCTATTTAACTAAGGATGCTCCACGTGGCAGTTATTGCTACTTTACCTATAATCGTGATTTTCATATTTCAGTAAATATTGAGATACCCACGAAATCACTCCTCACTAAGTGTACTGCTTAGGTGATCATCTTTATAATCCTCCTTTTTGAGTAAGACTAAAATAAAAGCATTATCAAAAAAAAATGTTTCTGACAATTCTTCGTTGACATTTCTTAGTCCTACAAATTAGTATAGTTATCTGTAATAAGAAATGGGATGAGTTTTTATTTTTAAAAATTCTCCTTCTGTATTTTGATTTTGTCTGTTACAAAGCCTAAGAAAATTGTTGTAGCCCCTGCAACACCGGAAACACAGCAGATGCACTTGAGCTACAATTTAGCAGGAACAAATTTAGTGAGAGACATGTTCTTTCTTTTGCTCAACAAGACATGAGATGTCGATTTGGGAATAAAATGATTTTATATTAGTTTTGCTCATTGTTCCAACTATGTTCTTAAGATAAAGAGTTTTTCCAGTGATTCTTATGAGTCCCATAGTTTTGAATCCTAAGTTCCTTAAAAATCTCCCAATTTGCATCTATACCTACAATAATTATGTATCCAACCACATCTTCAGCGAGTCTATATGGAGCTTTATCAGTCAACTTCACTATCCAAAGTAAAACTTTTGATTACTCAAAACTCATTTCTAGAAATATTCTCCCCTATAGTGTTATTTTTCTTTTTTAAAAAATTTGCCTGAAGGCATGTTTGATTGCACCAAAGAGACAGAGAGAGAGTGGAAAAGTGAGAAAGAATCTTTTCTCCATTTCTCCATTCTTTTGGGATTTGGGGCATGCATACACACACCAGGCATTTCTCAAACTCTGGGGTCTGGGAGCCAAACCATGCAGCTGCTATGTGGGATCCAGCTACCTTAACCACCAGACCACCAGCTGGCCCTCTAATGCTCTTTATTTCAGTTACTAAAACCATGATTAACTGAGTTTCACAGCTCAACAAAGATTTATTTATCTTTCCCTTCCATCATCACTTCCATGTTCTCAAAACGCTGGGAATGCGGATCGGTTGTTCTGTTGGTTCTTCCTGTCTCTGCTCTTGCAAATATATCTCTGCTCTTGCAAGTAGATTCCAAATCCAATTACTTTTCCTTACTTCACTGTCACCTCCCAGGTTCAAAACAGCACCATCATTTCCCTGACCTAGAGCAATGTCCTCGTGTGTAGTCTCCCTACAAAGTCTTGATCCCTTCCCATGTAACCACCACACAGTAGCCAGAGTTTCCTTGAAATGTAGATCTTTTCTCATCATTCTCTGCTTAAACCACTCTCAAGGTTTTCTTTTAGACATATTGCGTTGTCAGAAAAATCATGACATATTTTTGTATGTTTTTCTAGGCAAAAATGCTTCATAACTTTTCTGGCAACCCAACAGAACAAAATGCCTGACCATGGCCTCATTTACTTGAGTGAGTCTTTGTCCCTCGCTAGCATCCTTTCTGTCTGTCCCTATATTTCAAGTACATTGGTCTTCCAACTTTTCTTCAAACATGCTGAACTTTCTCTACAGATCGTCATTCAACTGTGATTAGATTACTTTGAGTAGGTGGAATATAAACTATTATTCTTTGACCTTCACTTCAGCTTGGGAACTTGCTTTGCCCAATGGGACATTACCAGACAGTAAAAAAAAAAAAAGTTATTTATCATTTTTATTTTTTAAATTTTACCACATAGAGACAGGGAGAAAGAGAAAGAGAGGGAAAGTGAGAAAGCAAGGCATCGGGTCCAGCACTCGAATGCAATGACTGACTCACATGTGATCAGCCATGTGAGAGTTCAGCACCTTAACCACCATGCCACAACTAGCCCCAATACCCTCCTGCTCTTCTGCCATTGGTATAAAAAGAACTTTTCCTTGATGATTCAAACATGAGGAAAGAGACATGAAGCAAAACAGTCCCAGTTACCTTGCAAATGTGTGTGTGAGATTCCTAAACAAGGTTATTCCAGCTAATTCACAGATATATTAGCAGTATTAACATAACTTCGATTTTTTTGAAGTAATTGAAATTTGGAGTAGTTTGTTTTGTAGGATGTTTGTACCAATATCTTATTAAAACAATCATCTATATTAAAATTTATCTTGCTAGGGGTTCCG
>NW_006207163.1:1990873-2050527 GCF_000334495.1 Tupaia belangeri chinensis
GGTTTAGTGGTTAAGATGATGCACTTCCCCAAGACCAACCAGTTTGAGTCCTAGACAACTGCTTGAAAAATCACATTAAGCATATGTGTGTGCATGCCCAAAAACCTGAGAGGAGAATGGAGGTGAAGGGATTAATTACAGTCTGGGCCATCCTCCCCCCAGGATGTGATATCTCACCTTCTTTATCACTGTCTTTCTCTGTATCTCTTTCCATCCACTGCCTGTTCCCTATGACAAAAACCTTAAAAACAAACAAACAAAAGACAAGAAAGAACACAAAACTATCCCACCTCTGCTCCATTCCAATCTCTGTAGTCTTTATTTGTTAATTTATGGTTACCTTTTTAAAGTTAAATCAAGGATCATTCTTGTTGTATTTTCTTTAAATTACAGGAACATTAAATAATGTTTCTACATAGTAGACATTCAGTAAATATTGATGTAGCAAACCAATGAAATTCCAAGCACCCTTCCCTGGTAGATTTAGCATAGCTATTTCTCCATCAACTCTCATGAGAATATTTCAATTTTCCATTATGTAAACAACGAAATCCAGGAAGCAATCTCTTTTGGAGAAATTCCTAGCCAAATGAGGTAGTATGAAAGAATGTTTCTCTTCAAGGAGTTTTGGGTATTGTTTTTAATTTCAGTAGACACTTTGTAAGTTGTCACTGAGAGAAATGGGTGTATGAGAGTGCTAAAGGAATGCCTCCTATTTGATGAATTTCTGCAGAGAGATAGGTACCAGCAAGCTGTCAGTCGCAGAGGATGAGGGTGAACAGTAGAGCATTCTTTTCTTTTCTTTTCCTTTTTTTTTTTGGAGAGGTTTTTGCTACAGGGTGCGTGCGCTCGTCAGAAAGACAGAGAGAGACAGAAAGAAAGTGAGAAATCACCTCTTAGGGGGGATGGCCACGCCACAATCCCTTCTCCTCCATTCTCCTCTCGGGATCTTGGGAATGCACGCACAAGTGCCTGGCGTGAGTTTAAGCCGCCGAGTCCCAGACTTGAACTGTGGTTGACAACATGGGAGTCCAGCCACATAGCCATCACACTAACTGCTGGTCCCGAGCATTCTGAGTGTAGAAACAGCCATCAGAACCAATCCTCAGTGTAATTTAAATATTAAACCTGAAATTCATTTATTGAAAACCTGCTCTGTGATAGGCACTATGCCAGGTAAATTTGATTTCATGTAATACAGCCTACTGTGAAGCAGGATTCTCATGATATTATTTCTATTGTGTAAGTTTGAAAAAGAATAAAGCACTATAGACAGGTTAAATAAAGATAAAGAGACTTGGTAAGAAGAAAGTGCATAGAATTAACAATGCTTTCCTTTCCAAACTAACAGCTAATCTTTGTAATATTATACCAGATCCAAGTATTCAAAGCAAATCTTGTATTAACATGCTGTGGAAAAAAAAATCATACAAAATAAAAGATGAGTGAATATTTTTTACCTAAAAGTACATTTAGTAAAACATGATGTACTTGGACTCTAATTCATCAGTCTAATCATGTTTTCCTTCCTTTTCAGGCTCAGGTATGTTACACATCTTAAACACACAGACCCTTGATGCTTCTTACTTTAAGGATTATGTAGAACCTGGTGGGCAGGGCATGCATTGAATTGTTTAATAGTTTAAGATGAGAAAGTCTAGAAAGATGAATCAGGGAGGAAGTGAGGTTGCCACAGGAGGGGAATCCACGCTATTGACTTGGGAGGGACATTCCTCACTTTGTACTCTAGGTGGAGGCACCAGTATGTATGGAATGAAAGTGCCAGCCAAGGACTCCTGTGCTAAACCACATGCATATATCTGTAATAAATGTTATTGTGTGTATTTTAGTTTTATGAAAGGATGTTAGGAAATATGTAAAGTTACAGAGATACATACAGCTACATACATAATACATAGTATAATGATTACTACAGGGAAGCAGATGGACCTGCAAAATGTGCTTATTTAACAAAAATTCTTCACCTATTTCTCTTTTGTTCCCATTTATTCGTGACAGAGTTCATGCATGTGCACGTAAAAGTGGAAGAGAGAAGAGCACCCTCCACAGGGTAGTCATACAATGATCCCCTCCTCCAGTCTTCCATCCTGTTAGATCTTGAAAACTGTATGTACCAGGCGTACTTGGGGCTGACCAGGTGAGGGATTCAAACCACAGCCAACATCACCCTGTGACATCCAGCTTTTCTTTTTTTTTTTTTTTTTGGAGAGGTTTTCACTATAGGGCGCGTGTGCTCGCCAGGCAGACAGAGACAGACAGAGAGACAGAAAGCGAGAAATCACCCCCCAGAGGGGATGGTCACGACGCAATCCCTTCTTCTCCATTCTCCTCTTGAGATCTTGGGCACGCACACACATGCGCCCGGTGTGAGTTTTAAGCCACTGGGTCCAGGACGCGAACCGCAGTCGACTACATGGGAGTCCAGCGACATAGCCATTACGCTAACTGCTGGTTCCCAAGACACCCAGCTTTTCTTGAGCGGCACTTCATCACTATGCCATGAAGCTGGCTTCTCTTACCTGTTTCGTAATTTGTCCTCTGCTTACCTGTTTCTTAATCTATGTGTTTTTTAACAAACAGAAAAACAATTTATGATCCAGCCTGTGGCATGGTGGTTAAGATAGCTGAATCCCACTTGGTCCACTGTATGGTTTGAGTTCTGGACCCAGAGAGTTGAAAAACACACTTGGCATGTGTGCCTGTGTGCCCCGAATCCTGAAAAGAAGTGGAGAAGATGGGATTGTGGCATGACAGTCTCCCATGGAGGTAGCTTTCCATCTTTCCCCAGTACATGTACTCTCTGGAGAAATTAAAAACAAAGCAAAACAAAACAAAAACACAAAAAGTGTTTTTCATGGATCTTTTGTTTTTTAGTCTCAATTTCATTTTCTCCTCTGATCTTTATTATTTCTTTCTACTACTTTGTGATTTGGTTTGTTCTTGTTTTTCTACATTTTGAGGTACATTGTTAGGTTATCTGAAATCCTTCCTCTTATTTGATTTAGGTATTTATTACTATAAGCATCTCTCTTAGTGCTACTTTTTTGAATCCCGTAGGTCCTGGTACACTGTGCTTTCAACTTCATTTGCTCCAGGACATTTTTAGAATTCCCTTCTTAATTTCTTCATTGACGCAGTGATTGTTCAGGAGCATATAATTTAATTCCATTTATTTGCATAGGCTACGCTTTTTAAAATTTCTTTCTTTCTTACATGAGAGACAGAGACAGAGAGAAAGAACATTCCTAGCAAGTTGTTGACATCATGATCTAACCCCACCGTGAGCCAGACCAAGCTCATGGGTACACATGGCCCCAGCATACTCAGGGAGGTGTCTGGAGCTGAACCTGAAACTTTTCCATGTGGATCAGTCTCACAGAGCATTGCATTTTATTACTGTAATATTATCTGACCCCTAGCCATATTTGAATGTCATCATCATTTATTGACTCAAAGAATTTTAGAACTGAAAAAGAAACAGGCTATGATACTCTGAGTTACAAATTTTCACCTTTCAATTTTTAATCACTTTAACACTATCTGATTCAAGTCTGACCTCACTATTTTTTCTCAGAGGCAAGTTATTCTCCAGCATGAATCAAGCTATTTTGAGAAATTAATGTATCCTTTGTACTTTTCACTACTACAGAGCATCTCCACAAGAAGTTGGAACACATTCAAAAAGAATGAATCACTATGAAATAGGCTTTCCTTTGGGACATGTCTCTCATGTCTGTCTGTATTCTGTATAATGTCTTGGTTTGCACATGATCAGTTTCATTTCTATCTTGCACTATATACAAATCCTTTGGTTCATAGAGCATGGATTCTCTACTCAACTGTTCTTTTGTTTTACTATATAATATAAAAAACAACAAAACCCTGGCTTTTGATAGAAAGTGGAAGAATATGGAAGATTTATTGCTGAGTGAAGCAAGCCAGGCTATGAAGGAGAGACACTCTATGTCCCCACTTAATATATACTGAGTGTCCGCACTCTATAACTGAAACTGACGGGCTAAAGGATGTACAAACACAAGAGATGGGTGTGGATGCCAGATGTGGTGTGTGTGGAGGAGTGGGGCCTAGGGAAGGACATTTGGAGGAGGGATACGGAGACAGCATTGTTGGGACAGGGAGGTAGTGTTGCTATATTTTGATCAACTGGACCAGGGAGAAATGTTCACATATTGAAATGATCACCTTGGAAACTAAAAAATGTGATTGAATGTATTAAAAAATGTAAAAAATTAAAAAAAATATATTAAATGTCCTCTCTGGTCCTGAGGTTGGATGAACATGGTCATAAGTCAGATAACCATACTCTAATGCCTATAAGGACCAGATAAGTAGATGTCCTCTTATTTTAGTTTACTTGCTACTGTTTCTTTCTCAAGAAGAATATGCAAATCCAGCATGGCAGAGCTTCCAAATTTTCAAGATCTTTGAGAAATTTGTTCTCTGGTAATCTTATAATACTTAAATGTAAATACTAGACTAATATTTTTGTAATACTATACAGACCAATCAGAATATATATATATACTGAGTTCAGCATTTAGATGGATTATTTTGCTAGCCTCTGGTTTAAATTCTACTTCTATAACTTTCTATCTTTCTGGTATTAGGTTTATTTCTTTTATTGTTTATTGTTTATTTATTTATTTATTTTTTGCCATAGTGCATGTGCACTTGCCAGAGAGAGACAAAGAAAGTGAAAAAAAATCACTTCCTACGGGGGGTGGCCACATCGCAATCCCTTCTCTATTTTCCTTCTGGGCCTTGGGGCACTCATATACATATATCTGGTATGATTTTCAAGCCACCAGGTCTAGGATTTGAGCAGTGGTCAGCTAGGTGGGGATTTAGCATCTTAACCACCATACCAGCTGCTGGCCCCTATTTTTTCCCTTTTATTCCTTTTTTTTTTTTTTTCTTTTTGGTCAGAGAGCTCATGTGCCCCTTGAAGAGAGACAGAGGGAAGTGAAATATGGAAAGTGAGAAAACACCTCAGTGCAGGGATTTTCACATCACAATCTCTTGTTCTCCATTTCTCTCTCCTTTTGGGATTTGGGCACACGCATGTGCCCACTGTTTCTCAAGCTGCCGGGTCTGGTACTCGAGAGGCAGACTCAGCTATGTGGGATCCTGCTACCTTAACCACCATGCCATGAGCTGACCTGGCTTTATATTTCAATTATCTGGGCCTCTTTCATAATCTGTAAAATAAATATAGCAATCACTCTTTAAGAGATGGTAATATAGGTTATTTATGTTTTAGTGGTAGATTCATTATATATTCCAAAATACATGTAACAGGCACTCAATAAATGTTAGCTTACACACACGAGCCATTCCATCGTAAGCTATACATATGCCTCATTTTTTTCTGTCTTCTATTTTCCTACTTTACATTTACATATCTTAATTTTTAAAAATCATTCAAATATCTGTTCACAAAAGCCTAAATTAGGCTCTTTCTCAGGCATTCTTTGTGAACTTTATCTCTCCCCCTTCTTTCTGAAGCTGAATATTTTTGTGCCTCTTTGCTTTCCAATATTATGGTCTTTTAATGTTAGTTCAATATATAACATTTTCTCCTTTGGGGCTTGCATTTTAATTTATGTAAAATTCACATTTAATGAAAGTCATAAATCCTAACTGTGAAATTAATGGTTCTGAAACAAGCAAGGTGGCGTGGTGGTTAAGGTGACTTTATCTCACATGGCTGACTGCATGGTTTGAGACCCAGACCTGGTGGCTTGAAAATTACCCGGGCATGTGTGCATGCATGCCCAAAATCCTGAGAGAAATGGAGAAGTGAATGTGGTGTGGTAATCCTCCTTGGGTGTGATTTCTCATTTTTTCTCTCTTTATTCTTCTCTGTCCAATGAGCTCATGTGTACTATAGCGAAAGAAAGAAAGAAGAAAGACGGAAAGAGAAAGAAAAAGAAAGAAAGAAGAAAAGGAAAGAAGAAAGAAAGAAAGGGAGGAAGGAAGGAAGGAAGAAAGGAAGGAAAAAAGAAGAAAAGAAAAGAAAAGAAAGAAAAAGAAAGAGAGAAAGGTTTAACAGTTGTATACATTTAGGTGTTTCAAAATTCAAGGGACCAGCAGACAGCATAGCAGTTACGTTGTCGGACTCCCACATGGCCAACAGAAATTTGAGTCTTGGGCCCAGTGGCTTTAAACTCACGCTGGGCAATGTGTGCCTGCATGCCCAAGATCTCAGGAGGAGAATGGAAGAAAAGGGATTGTGGCATGGCCATTCCATCTGGAGGGTGATTTCTCATTTGCCCTTTCATTGTCTCTGTCTCTGTCTCTCTCTCCCTCTCTGGGGAGAGCATGTGCCATAAGGCAAATAAACAGAAAACAAAAACAAAAAACAGGGACCAGCAGTTGGCATAAGGGCTATGTCGCTGGACTCCCATGTAGTCTACCGTGGTTCAAGTCCTGGACCCAGTGGCTTAAACTCACACCAGGCACTTGTGTGTGCATGCCCAAGATCTTGAGAGGAGAATGGATTGCAGTGTGGCCGTCTCTCTTGGGGGACGATTTTTTGCTTTCTGTCTCTCTGTCTCTCTCTCTCTTTCTGGCGAGTGCACACGCCCTATAGCAAAAACCTCTCCAAAAAAAAAAAAAACCAAAACTAAAAATTCAAAAAAAGACAAAGATCCTTTTTCCTCACAATTGGATATTTTTCCAAGTATATTCCTAGAATTCACAGATAAACAATTTAACCTATATTTAATGCTCAAATAACTAGAAAACAAAATAATATGCATTATTTTGAGAAAGTCTACTAATGCTCAACATAATGTTTTTGAGATTTATTTATAGTTCACATGTCAACAGTTTGTATCTTTTTATTGTTTGATATTATTGCATTATATAAATATACTACAATTTGTCCATCTGTTCTCTAAAATGAACATTTGAATTTCCAGTTTATGACTTTTAAGACTAAACCTCTGATAATCATCTCTGCTGACCAGAACCGCTTTCCTAAAACTGTATTCCATGGAGACTCACCTACAATTGCGGAACTGCACGAGACCCACCCTTGATCCAACCTTGAATGGAATCTATGTTCCCTATTGTTAAAAACTTTAAACTTGTGGCCCCTCTCCCTTTACTTGCATGTATCACATTTTCAATAACTCCTCTGGAAGACAACTGTATATAGCAGAGATAGTGTAATGGGAGAGGGGGAAAGGGCAGAGGGTCAAACATAGGATAAAAAACATATATATATGTATACATATGTATGAAAGTAGAAATGGAATATTATTGATGATAACATGCTGGTATGGAGGATCTATTGCTGAGTGAAATAAGCCAGGCTATGAAAGAAAGATATTGTACATATCCACTCAATATACACCGACTATCCGCACTCTATAGTAGAGAGCAATAAATCGGAGGACATAAAAACAGTGAAGGTACTTAATGAGAATAGGACAATGTGGAGTGGGGTGAGTGAAGAGAAGAGGATAGAAGGGGATAGCAAGTGAACAATAGAGAGTCAGGACGTTAGTGAGAAATAGAGAGGGCTTATAGACATAAGAACTGGACAATTATTTGCTGAGAACATGTATGTTGATGTGCTTGATTGAGCCAATGCACAGTGTATTTTGGATGGAAAATTCATTGGTGTGTTGTGATGGTGTATAGTGAATTAATGTAGAAAATGAATAAATAAAAAAATAAAAAAAAAGGACTAAACCTCAGGAATATTCATTTACGTGTATTTTTCTAGACATACATTTTCATTACTCTTGTATAAATACTTCTGGTGGAAGTGCTGGATTTTAATGTAGGTGCATCCTTTGCTTAATAAGAAACAACCTAAACTCATGCTGGGCGCGTGTGCGTGCGTGCCCAAGATCCTGAGAGGAGAATGGAGGAGAAGGGATTGCGGTGTGACCATCCCCCCTGGGGGGTGATTTCTCGCTTTCTGTCTCTATGTCTCTCTCTGTCTGTGTGGCGAGCGCACACGCCCTACAGTGAAAATCTCTCAAAAAAAAAATAATAATAAAATAAAATAAGAAACAACCTAACAGTTTCCTATTTGGTTATATCATTTTAAAATCCCATGAGTAACATCATTGCTAACATTGGAGGTTGGGCCATTCTTTAAAATTTAAGCCATTATACTTCACTTTAATCGCTTTTTCTTGTTTCCTAAAAGTGTTGAATTCTTTATAATGTACATAATATCTATTCTTATATTTTAGGTGGAGAACTGTTTATTCAGGTTTTTACCCATTGTTATGTTGGGCTATCTTTTCATTGTTGAGTTTTAATGTTTGTTTTCCAACCTATGTGCTATAAATATTTTGTCACATATTAGGGTTTGTTTTATTTTTGATGACTTAGTCATTCAATGAGGAAGTGTTTATGCTTCATAAAATAAATTTATCATTTTTTTAACCTTTCTGGTTAGTGCTCTTCATGTTCTAGGAAATAGTGCTCTACTCCAATGCCATGAAAATCTTTCTCTACCTTTATGTGAGAAGCTTTATAAAAATGCTTTTACATTTAGATTCATCAAACTTCCCAAATTAACTTTAGTGTGTGCTAGAAAGTAGTGATCAAGAACCGTATTTATTCATTTTTCTATTCAGTCATTTGACATCATTTATTTAATAGGTGTTTGTTTACTGTTAATCAGATCATATACGTCTAAGTTTATTCTCTTTCAATGATTTATTTGTCCTCATATAAAAGTCACAGTCTTCTTTTTTCTTTTTTTAATTTAATTTAATTTTAATTTCTTTTATACATTCAATCACATATGTCACTGAGCTTGTAAAGTGAATGTTCCAACATGAATATGTTTCTCACCAGTCCAGTTGGGGATACTATACATATTATCGTCAACAAACAATAACCCATTTCTTTGTCCCATAAATGTCTTGCCTCTCTATTTTTCTTCTTAATATCTTTCCTCAGACTCTCCTCTTTCTCCCACACTCTTCCCACACTGTATCTGGTATCTGCAACCATTTTCTATGTTTCTACATTCCCTAGTTATTCAGTTTCAGCCAGTGTGGACAGTCGGTATATATTAAGTGGAGATATATAATGTCTCTCTTTTTTTTTTTTTTTTTTAAATTTAAGAAGGCATGTGTGTTAGCCATAAATACAGAGATAAACAGAGAGAGGAAAGCATTTTGTCCTTTCTTTTTATTAATGTAATATATTATTGTGGATGATTTTCTTAAAATGCTAAACCAACAGTATGCTGCCTGGATAAACCCTGCTATGTCTTTTCTTATTCTCCTATACATACACAGTATGGAACACATTTAATAGTACTTTGTTACAGATTTTTGAATATTTTGTCATGAGACATAATGTTTTATAGTTACCATTTATGAAATATAATGAACTAATTTGTATCAAAATTAGTCTAGCCTCATAAAATGATGTGAGAAGTGATCGTCCCTCTTTCGTACTCAGAAAAGGATTGTCCAGCTGGGCCATATTTATGCATTTAAAAGCCAGTGAGATCCTGGGACCAGCAGATGGCGTAATGGCTATGTTGCTGGACTCCCAGGTAGTTGACTGCGGTTTGAGTACTGGACCCAGTGGCTTAAACTCATGTCAGGCACATGTGTATGTGTGCCCGAGATCCCAAGACGAGAAGGGAGGAGAAGGGATTGCAGCATGGCCATCCCTCCTGGAGGATGATATCTCGCTTTCTGTCTCTCTGTCTCTGTCTTTCTGGTAAGGGCATGTGCTGTATAGCAAAAAAATCCTCTTCCAAAAGAAAAGTCAATGAGATATTTACTGAAGCAAGTGACTTATTGACATACATTCACTAATAATAGTTATTTATTAGCTCTTTATTTTCTGTAGGACCTATATCAATATTTTATTTCTCATGCTCCTTCTTTGACTAGACTCAAAAATAAAAAGACTCAAGTAGGTAAAATAAGAAATAAAACAAGATATTAAAAGTCATACTGCAAAAATGGAAAGGATCTTAAGAAATTATTATGAACAATAATACATCGAGAAATTGTATAGCCTAAAAGAAATGGACAAATTCTTAGACATAGCTAACCTACCAAGACTAAATCATGAAGACACTTAAAATCTGAACATACCAGTAACAAGTAAGTAGATTGAATCAGTAATAAATACCTCCCCTCAAAAAAAAAGCCTGAGACAGGATAATTTCACTGATGAATTATACCAAATATTTATAGAACCAATACCAATTCTGCTCAAAACTTCAAAAACTTGAAGAGAAAGAAGTACTTCCAAACTCATTTCTATGAGGCTAGCATTACTTTGATACTGTAGCAAGAAAAGTACATTAATGAAAGAAAATTATAGGCTAATATCCCTGGTGAGTTTAGATTAAAAAAAAAAAACCCTCAACCACATACTTACAAATCAAATTTAATACCACAGTTAAAGGATCATTCATGATTATAAGTGGGATGTATCCCAAGGGTTCAAACATAGTGCAATTAGGCAATCAACCAATATGATAAGTCATTTTAACAGAATGAAGGACAAAACTTACATGTTTATCCCAACCAGATGCAGAAAGACATGACAAAATTTAACATCCTCCCGGGATAAAAATGTCTCAATAAATTAAGTACATATGGTTGGTCATGGTGGTACAGACATGGATAGCGCTGTGTATAACTAGAGTAATATGAAAAGGTCCCAGAATTGGTTCTTGGTTAACTTGAACACCCTAGGCATGTCTGTGGGGGTACCCATAAACTTGAAGTCAGGGGGAGGATTGTGCTGTGAAAAAAAAAAAAAACCCTGTTGGATATCTCTCTTTCTTTGCTAATAAATGACTTTTAAAAAATTAGGTATAGAGGAAAAAAAAATTAGGTCTAGAGGGAAATTATCTGAACAACAACAACAAAAAAGACAGTAGGTGCCAAGTTCACAGCAAATGCAAAAGAGAATAAAAGAGAATATTCTTCCTAATTGAGATGCCATTTGATTTTTCTCTTGCCCTAGTGCTCTGGCTAGAACTTCCAGTGCGATGTTGATTAGAAGTGGTGAGAATGGGTAACTGTCTTATTCATGGTCTTAGAGGAAAGGTGTTCAACTTTTCATCATTAATAATAAATATATCCATGGATTTAGAGACAATTCATTTTTGACAAAGATACCAAGGCTTACAACAACCTGCATGCTGAAGGACAGTCTCATCAATAGAGTGCTGGGAAAACTGGAAATACATATGCAGAAGAACAAAATTAGACCCTTTTCTCACATTACCTGCAAAAAAATCAATGCTGACTGATCCAAAGACTTGACTATAAGATGTAAAACTACTAGAAGGAAGCAGGGGAAAGCTCTTAGACATTGATTAGTCAGTAGTTTCATGTATAGAGAGCAGACAACAATGCAAAAGCAGACAGAAGCAAACAACAGGAGCAAAAATACATGAATGGGATTATACTAAACTAAAAGGCTTCTGCACAGTAAAGGATGAAGCAGAGTGAAAGACAACCTGCAGAAGGAAAGAATAAATTTGTAATCCATGCATGTGATAAGGGGTTAACAGCCAAACTATATATGAAACACAATCTAATAGCAGGAAAACAATCTAATTTTAAAATGGGCTGGAGTGGGATTCCGATAGTTGTGCAGTGGTAAAATATAATGTTCCATGAGGCAAACCACATAGATCATTCTTTATTCAAGTCCAAAGACCTCCCTGAATATGGTGGGGACAGAGATGTCCATAATCTAGGGCTTGCTGAGAGCTAGGAAGAGATTGCAGGATCACACCCCTGTAGTGGGCTGATCTCTTTCTTTCTTGTGTTCTCTTTTGTTGTTATTTGTCTCTCTTGCTCATGGGAGAAATAAATAAACAAATTTTAAAACCTAAATAAACATTCAAAAAAATAAGACATACAAATGGCCAATAGATAAATGAAAAATGTTCAGGATCACTAATCGTTAAGGAAATGTAAATCAAAACCACTATAGGATATAATCTCATATCATTGTAATTATTATTATCAAAAAGCCAAAAAGTAAGTGTTACCTAAGCTGTGGAGAAAAAGGAACACTTGTGCACTGTCAGTGGAAATTTAAATTAGTATAGCCCTTATGGGAAACAATATGGAAATTCCTCAAAAACTTGAAATAAAATTACCATGTGATCCAGTAATTTTTATTACATATCCAAAGAAAATAAAATCAGTATGTTTAAGCAATGTCTGCATTCCCATGTTTATTGCAATATTATTCATCATAGTCAAGATATGGAATTAGCCTGTGTCCATCAATGGATGAATGGATAAAGAAAATGTGGTATATACACAATGGAGTTTTATTAAGCTATAAAAACAAGGATATTCTGCCATTTGTGACAACATGGGTGAGCCTAGAGGACATTATGTTAAGTAAAATGAGCCAGGCATCAAAAATCTTAAGACCACATTATTTCACTCCTATGAGAAATCTAAGAAAGTTGAGTTCATAGAAGTAGAAAGAATGTTGGTTACCAGGGCCGAGATGGCTGTTAGGGTGTGCGGTGTTGTAGAGATGTTGGTCAAAATATACAAAATTTCAGATAGAGGGGAGTAATATGTTGTAGAAATCTATCGTACAACATGATGATTACAATTAACAATATATTATTATCTTAAAAAATGCTGATAGTGGGAACCAGCAGTTAGCGTAATGGCTATATCGTTGGACTCCCACGTAGTCGACCGCGGTTCGCGTCCCAGACCCAGTGGCTTAGAACTCACGCCAGGCGCGTGTGCGTGCGTGCCCAAGATCCCGAGAGGAGAATGGAGGAGAAGGGATTGTGGCGTGACCATCCCCCCTGGGGGGTGATTTCTTGCTTTCTGTCTCTATGTCTCTGTCTGTCTGGCGAGCACACGCGCCCTATAGTGAAAACCTCTCCAAAAAAAAAAATGCTGATAGTAAATCTAAAGTGTTCTCCCAATGAAAATTACACATGCAAGATTGTGCATACACTATTTAGCTGCATTTAATCTTTCCATAATGTATATAAACTTCAAACAATGTGTTGTACCCAGTAAATACATGTAATTTTACTTGTTAATTAAAAATAATTTAAGTATAGCAATTTCTTAATTTATTCTAAGATCTCTAACTACAGAGTGTCTGCTCTCACACCCTCGGGCCAAGACTACAATAATCAGGAATTGATTTGTGAGAATGAAGTCAGCACAAAGACTGTTAAATGATGAGACTATTTTCTGGCACAAGGCTCTTGCATTCTAATGCCTTGTCTCCATAGTAATAACGGCTATTATTTATTGAGCCATTACTTTCTCACAGCTTCTCAACTATGTCCAATTATATCTCTTCTAGAAGTACAGAGACACAGAGAGTTTGAGTAGCTAATAAGTGTTAGAGTTGGGATTCAAACACATGGAATCTGGCTCAAGATTCCAAGTTCTCAACCCTTCAGCTATAGGCATATGCAGAACCCACTGTATCAGCTTCTGATATATTGTATATTCACACTGAGATTGCCTAAACATGTAATTCTTCTCCAGTTTTCTATGCTTTAGTTAATGGCTAGCATCTTTTTGACAAAAACATTACTTCTTCAGAAATGATACTGCAACCAATCATGTTTCAGTCAAGTTGTCAAGTGTCATGGAACAACTGTCTTTATTTATTATTATTCTATTATTAATCTCAATCTAGAACACAATGGGTGATCTGCATACTATATTTGGTTTCAGCATTTCAAAAAATGTAATTTTTGTCATCCATTAAATATAGCAAGATTTTACATTTTTTTAAATATAAAATTTTTAAAAATTCTTTTGGAAAAAAAAGTCAAATACTCCAGAAATAGTAAATCCATGTTACACATAGGGGCAGTCTGCTAGAGCTATCCAGGGCACTGTATTTATTAACTTCACCTGCTAGCACCCCAAGGCATCTTAGTTAGTAAACCTTGATATTGTAGTTTCACTTGGAGCAAAATAATCACTATCACTTTGTGGAATTAGCTTTTTTTTCCCCATAGGATGTGTGCATTTGCCAAAAAGAGAGAGAAAGAATATTGAGAAATCACCCCCAACTAGGGGAATGGCCACACTACAATCCCTTCTTCTTCATTCTCTTCATTCTCCTCTTAGGATTGTGGACACATATGCCTGGCATGTTATTTTAAGCTAGTGGATTTGGGACTCGAACCATATAGTTGACCACATGGGATTCAGATGCCTTTACCACACCAGTGGCTAGCTTGCTACCCTATTCTTTTAAATACTCATATTGAATAGTCTATAACTGGAGTCTATTATTTATTAAATATCATCCTATTAAAATACACTTAAAATATGTCCTTATACAAGAGGCAGCCAATTTTAAGTGTTAAGAGCATGACTAAATTTCTGCTCTGCCACTTAGACATGTGACCTAAAGAAAGTTATTTTACTAACCTTTACCCAGTTTCTCTTTCCATAAAACGACGATTTAAAAATGAGCCTCATGCAGAGTCTCTTGTAAGTGTTAAGGAAAGTGCCTGACAAATACGTGGTTGCCAGACAGTTCGTATTTTACTGTTGTGCACAGTAATGCAAACGTGGATCTAGTAAGCAATTGTAATATTCCATTAGGTTAGATTTTTAGAATGAGAAGTGTAATATTAAGAGCCAGCAGGATTTAAGGTGACTGGATCTCACATAGCCCACTGTGCAGTTTATTCTCACAGTTCTAGAGACTGGAAGTCACAACCAAAGTGCTTTTGAAAATTACGTTTCTGGTGAGGGCTGTCTTACTGGCTTTTAGACGGCTGCCATGTATCTGTGTACTCATGAGTTGTGAAAGAGAGACAATTCTGGTGTCTCCTCCTCCTCTTATATGGAGAAGAGTTCCACCCTTCTGACCTCTTTTAACCTTATTTACCACCCAAACGTTCCTGTCTCCACGTACAGTTAGGGCTTCAACATTAGAGTTTTGGGAGGGACACAATCTAGTCCATAACACAGTTCAGATAACATTCACATGATCTTTAAGAAGTTTTTAAAGAATAAAGAGCTAAATCCACTTAATACAGGTTAACTAACAATAATGAAACATTTACAAGGGTGATTTTTTTATAATTATAAACCATTATTTCTGTCCACATCTATGAAATGGCAATAATAATATGTACTCCTCAGCGTTACTATGATTTTCCTAAATCATCATTGACAGATTTAATTTCTTCCTCCTAGCCTCCATATCACCACTGTATTTTACATATGCTACAATTCAAGAAATGATATTTTATATCATTGTAGTTTTCAACCATTTGACTTGAGATTTTGAAAGTCAGAACTGTGGTTTCTTATCTTTAAATAATGGACTTTTAATTTAGTTCCTTGCATATTCCCGATGCCCCAAAACTCTTGCCATATGATAAAAAACAAACCAGCCTCAAGTCAATATGTCTGGTTAACATGAACCAAACATTCATGGGAAGAAATAATGATTTGGGCCAGCAAGTGGGATAGTGGTTAAGGCAGCTGGATCCCTCATGGGTGACTGTGCAGTTTGAATCCCAGACCTAGTGGCTTAAAAAAAAGGTTGGTTGTGTGTGTATGTGTGTGGTGTGTGTAGGGTGTGTGTGTGTGTGTGTCTGTATGTGTGCATGTGCGCAAAATTCCAAAAGGAGAATGGAGAAGAAGGGATTGTGATGTATTCATTCCATTTGCAGATGCTTTCTCACTTTTCCTCTGTCTCTCTCCTGTGAGCACATACATCCTATTGCAGAGCTAAATAAAAGAAAAAAAAATTAGTAAATTCATTAGTTAAGATTCTCTCTGTATCTTCTTTTTTAAAAAACTCTTTCATTAGCTATTTTTTATAAATTCAATCACTGTATATCATTACAGCTTGTAAAATGAATTTTCCCAGCATGAATACACTATTAGCCAGTTAAAGATGTTACCATACACTGTATCAATAGAGAATTTTCCATTTTTGTGTCCCTTATATGTTTTGCTTCTTTTTCCCCCTTGAGTCCCTTTCTCTTTGTAGCTTCTTAAAACGAATAATGTAACTATTATTTAGCCGTTGTCAAAAATCACCAGCATTTCTCATTACACAAGATTTTATTCCGATTCTCACTTTGAATCCCCACTCATATAATGCATTTCAAAGAAGAAAATCAGATGTAAGGTTTTTATTTTTGATGTTAGTACTTGAAGCAAGCCTCATTTTTTAAATTTTGTTTTGTTTTGTTTTTAATTTTCCAGAGAGCATGTGAGTTCACCAGAGAGAAAAAGACAGAGAGAGAAAGAGAGAGACAAAGCAAGAAAGGACCTCAGGTGGGTCATGGTCATGCCATTGTCACCCGTATCTCTCCCTCCTTTTAGGATTCTGGGTAAATATATGCCTGCATTTTCTCAACCTGCCAGGTCCAATGCTTGAAGCATGCGAAGGCTCATGTCGGGTCCAGCTGCCTTAAACTGGACCACGAACTGGCCCAGTCCTCAGGATTTTAACCCAAAAACTGGTTGTTGTTTGCAATATTATTTATTTATTTATTTATTTTCCATTCATTCACTGAGCATCATCACAGTATACACAATGTGGTTTCCCATTCAGAATACATTGTGTAGTGGCTTAATCATACAGGTTATCATTGACAAATATTTTTTATTTCTTGTTTTATATATAAATGTGTGTATGTATATATATATATTTTTTTTTTTCCTCCTATTTTTCACCCTCTGCCATTTCCCACCCTCCTCGCACACTGCCTCTGGTGTCTACAGTTGCTTTCCATTTCTCCAAACACACATTTTATTGATTCACAAAATATCTTAATTAACCTAACTACTTTCAGTAGCAAGTTCAGCTGGTATCTACATATCTGTGAACACGTGCTTGACTTTAGGCATGAAATTATGAGTAGAATGGATATACTATAAGGTAGCGCCTCACTGATGCAATTTAGCTTACCACAGTCGTTAAATAGGTATTCTTAAATATATTTTTTAATTTAAAGAAAAGCAGTTTTAGCTTTAATAAATCCAAATAAAAAATGCTAAGAGAGCTTTGCTTAAAGCTTAAAGCCAGGAAACAGGTTAGGATTCTATTCAAATAGTAGGTACATTAATACATGAACCTATCGGCAACTCAAGACAAGAAGTAAATCCTTAAATCTGGAAAACAAAGAATAGAAGAAAATCAGTGATGTTTTCATCAAAAGTTGTCAGAATCTATTTTTTAAAGAATTCTGAATTAAAGAGTGTTTACATTACTTCGCCCTAAACAAATACTGTCATCTCATATTCTACTTTTTTGTTCTTTCCACATCCTTATTACCCATTCTCAGTAGAAGAATACGCTCATTTGGAATTAACTGAAGTACTGACTAATATCCTGACTGATAATAGGTGGTATCAACTTTCCTTTTTTTGGAGGGGGGGGAGATTTTTGCTATAGGGTATGTGTGCTCGCTGGAGAGTCAGAGAGAGATGGATAGAGAGAAAGCGAAAAATCACCCCAGCCTGAGGGGGTGGCCATGCTACAATTCCTTCTCCTCCATTCTCTTCTTGGGATATTGGGCATGCATGGACATGGGCCCGGCATGAGTTTCAGGCCTCTAAGTCCTGCCCTCGAACTACAGTAGGTCATGTAGGAGTCCAATGCCTTATCCATTATGCCACCTGCTGGCTCTTCAGCTTTTCTTTCTATATCCATTCTATATTTATTAAGAGAGCTCTGAATTTTAAAATGATTAGTGTTTGACAAGTTAAAATGTGAAGAGTAAATTTCTAGTAATAAGAACACTACACATATTTAGAGGCCAATGGATGGTGCAGCGGTTATGTAGCTGGACTCCCACATGGCCAATCACAGCTTGAGTCCCAGAGAGGTGGCTTGAAAAATCATGCTGGGCACATGTGTACATGCCCATGGGAGGAAAATGGAGGAGAAGAGATTACAGCATAGCCATCCCGCCTAGGTGGTGATTTCTCATTTTTACCCTCACTGTGTCTCTGGAGAGCTCGCATGCCCTATGCCATAAACCTCTTTAAAAGTACACTACACATATTTACAAGACATTATTTTTTAGAAGAAAAAATTTACTAGTGCTTTTGAGTTTATCAAATTTCATTTTTAAAAGTTCACATTATTTTAATTGACAAATTTTTTAAAAAATTTTGAGATTTTTTTGCTATAGGACACATTCACTTGCTGGAGAGACAGAGAAAGACAGAAAGTAAGAAATCACTCCCCAGAGGGGATGGCCATGATGCAGTCCCTTCTCATCCATTCTCTTCTCAGGATTTTGGGCACATGTGCACACACGCCTGGTATGAGTTTTGTTTTTGGGTCCAGGACTCGAACCACAGTTGACCATGTGGGAGTCCAGCCACCTGCTGGTCCCAATAAATTATAATTTCAAAATAACTGGTTGATATTAGATGTCTAACTATAAAAGTGGTAGAAAAACAAGGTGATACATATGTTAGTTAGCTTAACCTAACCATTCCACATCGTATACATATATCAAATAATCATATTATATTCCATGAATAAAATTTCTTGATTTGAGTTAAAACTATTTTATTTGGAGTCCATAAGATGGCATAGTGAGTAAGCAGCTGTATATCCACATGGTCGACCACAGTTTGAGTCCCAGATCTGACAGCATGAAGCTCATAGCAGGCACACATGAATGGAGGAGAGGGGATTATGGCATAGCCATCCCCCCTGAAGAGAGAATAGCTTCTCACTCTCTCTCTATCTCTCTTTCTGTCTCCAGTGAGCACGTATGACCTATAGCAAAAATGTCTCTTTAAAAAAAAATTTTATTTCTTATAAACTATGAAGTAGAGGTGGTATTTGAACCATAGGCATTTAAATGCTTGCAAATAGACTGAGCATATGAAATTACATAATTTAAAAAAAAATACACCATCAGGAGAATTGTGTTCCAACCCTATAAATTGTTAAGTTTGGAAATTCATTTATTCTCTTCTGGACTCTGAATTCTTAGCAATGAAATAAGAGCTTGCTTGGATAAATTCAAAGGACAGTTTCAGTCTGTAGATTTTTATTTTGTCCTATTTTATATGTCAATTGAAAATATACTCTAAGTGATTTATTAACATAGTCAACCAAGCATATCTTGGTTCTACTCCATGCAAATATGTATCTGTGTTTATCTCTGAGTCTCATACTCCTTTTTTACATAATGAGAGATTTGAAATAGAGAGCATTTAGGTTTGTTCCCATCTCTAAAATCATCTTTGATTTTAATTTGGCTCTGATTTTGTTTTTAATAAGCATTAAATAATTGTTCATGACTCTCAACCTCAACTTTCTTTTTCTTTGCAATAGGGCATGTGCGCTTGCCAGAGAGAAACTGAGAAAGCAACCTCCTAGAAGGGATGGCTAATCTGCAGTCCCTTCTTCTCTATTCTCCTCTCAGGAGTTTGGGCGTGCACACAGACAGGCCTGGTGTGTTCCCCAACCTGCCAGATTGGGGACTCAAACTGTGTAGTCAGTCATGTGCTGTCCAGTCACCTCAACCACTATGCCCCCAGCTGGCCCTCAACTTCAGTTTTCTTACTTGTAAACTTGAAAAATATTTATAATATTTCTTTCCTGATGACCATGCTATGATCAGTTAAGATATCAAAAATAAAAATATCTTCTGAGGAGGGCAGCAGATGGTGTAGTGTTTACGTTGTTTGATGCCCACGTAGCCAACTGTGATTTGAGTCCTGTACCTAGTGGCTTGAAAATCACAGGGTCATGCACATGCATGCCTAAAATCCCAGAGGGAGAATGGAGGAGAAGGGATGGAGGCGTGGCCTCAGTCACCGGCGCGGTGATTTCTTATTTTCATTCTCACTGTCTCTTTCTCTGTCTCTCTCTGCAGAACTCATGCAACCATGGCAAAAGCTTCTAAAAAACAAAAATCTTGTGTAAAGCGCTACAGAATATAATATCATGATGCCACGGGACTTTAAAAAATCCATGGAAAATGGAACTAAGGTACTAGCTTATCTTGTTGCAAAACTTTTTGAAATCCACACATAGTTTTTTGTTTGTTTGTTTGTTTTGTTTTGTTTTTATTCCTTGGAGAGGTTTTTGCTATAAGGCATGTGTGCTCTCCAGACAGACAGAGAGAGACAGAGAGACAGAAAGTGAGAAATCACCCCCCAGGGGGGATGACCACGCTGCAATCCCTTCTCCTCCATTCTCCTCTTGGGATCTTGAACACGCATGCACATGCGCCCGACGTGAATTTAAGCCACCGTGTCTGGGACTCGAACCGCAGTCGACTACGTGGGAGTCCAGCGACATAGCCATTACGCTAACTGCTGGTCCTGTCCACGCATAGTTTTTCAAAATACATATTTCTATGAACTATCTGAAGACCCCATATAAACTTACACACACATAGTTAAAGTATTGTTTTATTAAAGTATCTGTGTTTCATGGCTTTTAGAACTTTGTAGCTGTGCAATTTCTAATTGTAGTCAGCTTTATATGAATTTGTCACTTTATTAGAGTTAGCTACTGAGTGAAGAATTGTGGCCTTTTATTTAGGACACAGATATGTGGCCAACACCCAACCAGAGAGCTCTTCAAATACTGGACTTAATTAATTAAAAGCTATGCTTAATAGAACCACCAGTAGACGCTAGATGACTAACTAGACACCTGAGTCTGTAAGTCCTACAAAGCTCAAAAAAAACACTTGGATGGCGAATCAGGAGAACATTGTCATCATAGAATCCCAGCGTTGAAATAGAATCTCTGATTCTGGGCTTTATTTATGCTGTACAAGATTGTTATTTTTTCCCATTCTTAAAACTTCTGAGGTTATTTCACAAGCATGACACCTATATCCATTATTTAAAAGGTTTTGTACAAAAAGCCACATCTATTCCAATTTTCAAATATGATTTCTGTTATTGGGAGCAAATCCCATAGGAAAGAACTACAGAAGGAGATATTCATTACAGGTGATAATAATTATAGTAATATCAATGGCAGCTCCTGAATCCAGTTTAACCATTTGCTCTCCACTAACTTTTTGGGGGTTTTCTACCTTCTGCTATAACAACTGTTTTGCATAGTCCCCTTTGGTCTCATCCTGACTTCCCAGTGATTCTCACCTGTTACTAGTATACCCTTCTGGCCAGCTCTAGTTACTTATGAGATTTTTCTCTTTTGTCCAAACAAAACAGACTCTGCATCTTAGTATTTTCCCCTAAACTGAGAGTGGGGTGTTGAACCAATTGGATGAACTAGTTGATGATAGTAAGCTACCCAGTATGTTATGTCCTCCAAGATTACCATGTAAGTGGTGACAAGTTGGCTCTCAGTCCAGTACCTGTGTGTAATCTAAGACTTGGAATTTCAGCTCTGCTGTTCCTTTTATGCAGGCCCCAGGGAAAACTGGCTCTACGTGGCACAGATGCCTGTGATAATTATGCCAATAAGCCAATTTAATTATTAAAATGTAAAGAGTAAATGTCTGGTATTAAGAGTTTCTGGTAATAGGAATCTGTTTAAGATAGGTTTTATTTTTATTTATTTATTTATTTATTTATTTGGAGAGGTTTTTGTTATAGGGTACGTGCGCTCGCCAGACAGACAGAGAGAGACAGAAAGCGAGAAATCACCCCCCAGGGGGGATGGCCACGCCACAATCCCTTCTCCTCCATTCTCTTCTCAGGATCTTGGGCACACACGCACACGCACCCAGCGTGAGTTTTAAGCCACCAGGTCCGGGACTCGAACTGTGGTCGACTACATGGGAGTCCAACAACATAGCCATTATGCTAACTGCTGGTCCCAAGATAGGTTTTTTTTTTTTAAGAAAAATATATGTTTAAATTTATATGTAATGAGATAATGAAGATGTATTATTATTATTATTATTTTCTTTAATGTTCAGATCAGAAAACTGAGGGTGACGGAGTAAATCCTAGTCACTACTAGGAACTGACAGAACTGTGACATGGATACCTGTTTTTTTTACTCTCCAACTCACGTACTAAACTCTCATGCCATGTCTGCCAGCCTGTTAGTGAGTCATATAAGCTGAAGCTAAGTCAGAAGAGTTAAATAACATAGAGATCTGAATGCCAGGCTAGAGAGCTAGTGCTGAATTCTGAAAGAATCTCAAAGGGTTTACACTGGAAATGAGAGTGGTATCTTTTCTTTCTTTCTTTCTCTCCAAGTTTATTTATTGATTTCCTGAGACAGAGAAAGACAGGCACCCTCAATAGTGTCTTCAAGCTGCAATCTTCTCCAAGCCTGGCAGCCAGCCAGGATCCAGGTGCGCTGGTGGGCATGGCCCGCATGTTCAGGTAGACCTGGGACACAAACATCAGTCTTCAGAGTGTTTTTTTGTTTATTTACTATAGGGTGCACATACTTGATAGAAAGAAAGAGAGAGAGAAATCCCCATTCTCCACCCCAGCGAGGATAGACACACTGTAATGCCTCCTCCATTCTCCTCTCTGGATTTTGGGCCTGCACACACAAGCACCCAACATGTTTTTCAAGCGATTGAATCCAGAACATAAACCATGAAGTCAGCAGTATGAGATTGAGGTGCCTGAACCATCACACCACCATCTGGTGCCAAAATGGTACATTTAAAAGATTAGTATTATCATGTCATTGAAATTCATGTAAATGGTTAAGAGAGTATGTCAAGACTGCTCTTAAATCTGTGCATGCGTAAGATCAACCTAGATAATTCTGAAATTTAGTTATTAGAAAGGGAATCAGGACTACTTTTTTTTGTTGGTTTTTGGAGAAGTTTTTGCTATAGGGCATATGTGCTCACCAGAAAGAAAGAGACAGAGAGACAGAAAGCGAGAAATCCCCGCCCAGGCCATGCCACAATCCCTTCTCCTCCATTCTCCTCTTGGGATCTTGGGCACGCATACACACACACACACACACACACACACACACACACACCCGTGTGAGTTTAAGTCACTGGGTCCGGGACTTGAGCTGTGGTCGACTACATGGGAGTACAGCAACATAGCCATTATGCCAACTGCTGGTCCCAAGACTTCTTTTTCTGAAGAAAATTAATATAAACATAGGCTGGATCTGTGCTTTAAAAATGAACTAGATGAATAAGTGATATATTTTATATCAGAATTTGTTTTTGAGAGGTTTTTGCTATAGGGTGCATGCGCTAGTCAGAGAGCGACAGAGACAGAAAGCAAGAAATCACCCCCCAGGGAGGATGGCCATATCGTGATCCCTTCTCCTCCATTCTCCTCTTGGGATCTTGGGCATGTATGCACATGCACCCGGTGTGAGTTCAAGCCACCTGGTCCAGGACTCAAACTGTGGTCAACTACATGGGAGTCCAGCGACATTGCTGTTACACTAACTGCTGATCCCTTCCAGAATATGTTTTAACACTGTTAAACTTTTGCTCTCAACTCAACCGCTGATTAAATAATCTTCATTTAATTGATGATATTCATTTATACTTTTTGTTATTATTATACTACCATCCATATTAATTTTGATATAATAATCTAAATATGTAAGGAAATGTATTTTTTAATTTACTTTAGCTGAACTTCATACTCAGAAAGGAACTAAAAGGCATTTTGTTTTCTATCATAAAAATCCTCTTTATACATTTTATGTTTTAAGAAAAATAAAAATTCTACAGATGAATAACCATCTTTATCTTATGAAGACTTCTTATTGGTCCAGAAAAAGACTGATTCGTTCTTATAGGTTTGCAAAGTATAATGTTAAAAAGCTAGAATGTAAAACTTCATACAAATACATAGTGAGAAAGTGCCCCCAAATTGACTCAACTCATAAATGAATGATGCAGCACAATTATAAAGTTGGTCCAGAAGAGTATAGGAAAGATTGTTTTATAAATATATAAATTTAAGACAGAATTTTGAGAGAAAATTAAGTGAGATATAAAATTAGTTGATGTCGGGAACCAGCAGTTAGCGTAATGGCTATGTCGCTGGACTCCCATGTAGTCAACCGCGGTTCGTGTCCCGGACCCGGTGGCTTAAAACTCACGCTGGGCGCATGTGCGTGCGTGCCCAAGATCCCGAGAGGAGAATGGAGGAGAAGGGACTGCGGCGTGACCATCCCCCCTGGGGGGTGATTTCTCGCTTTCTGTCTCTATGTCTCTCTCTGTCTGTCTGGCGAGTGCACGCGCCCTACATTGAAAATCTCTCAAAAAAAAAAAATTAGTTGATGTCCTGCAAGGCAATAAAACCATAACCATTTTTTCCTATTAGACAAAAATTATTTGTTTGCTCTTAAATAAATGCATTAGCAACTTAAACTATTTTTTACAACTTATCATTTCTTTCAACGAGTTTCAGTATATCACTATGCAGTAGTAAAAAAGAATGCATTATTCCATAGAATTGGGTAATGTTTGAGAAGGACCATCAAATAAAGCTCCAGTGAAAGGCCATCTGATTACTCTCTTGCCTTATTTTTAAGTTTGAGAGCATTTTCCTTAAAACTCTCTACCACATAATAAAAATTGTATTTAGATTCTATATCAACACTTTGTCTGCATTATTTCATTTAGTTCTCAATATGTACATTAATGAACATAAACCTTTTGTGACACTTGTTATTTCCTTGGGAAAAAAATCTTATTAAAAAAACTTGAGTAAGAGTTTGACTATTTTGAAGGTCATACTGTACATAACCACATTTATATTTTTTAATAACAATCCAATCTATACTACTCATACAGTGTAGTGTACTCTGACCATTACACTGACAAAGTAGAGCATCATCACCAAAAAAAGAAAAAAAAATCAGCCAATTTGATAGATACAAAATAAAATTACATTTCAATGTAACTATAGGCTTACAGTTACCAGAGAAAGGGAACTTTTCTTTAGAATTATTTTATTTAAATTTATTTATTTATTTAAATTTGATCAGAAAGGGACAGAGTGAGAGAGAGAGAAAGTGAGAAAGCAAGCTGCTAAGTCTGGGATTTGAACCACAATCAACCATGTGGGAGTCCAGCACCCTTAACAACCATGCCACCTGCTGGGCCTGAAAGGGAACTTTTAACAACACGGTTTTGTTATTTTCTTTTAATATTGTTTGCTTGTTTTAAAAATTTTTCTTATGGTAGGTGTTAGCGTCCATGTTTTTTTTTTTTTTTTTTTTTTTCCTTTCAGGCTTAATATCTGAGGGACATTAACCCTTTATGTTTTTCTTTCTAGCTTTATTGAAGTATAATTGACACATAAAAATTGTATATATTTAATATGTATAAATAGCTTTGTATTTAATCCTTACACATCAAAGAGTTTCTCATGAAAAACATTCATAGGATATTTTATGTGAGAAAAAAATAACACCTTACATGAGAATCATTTGTGATAACTTAAAAGGCAAACTAAGACTATGCTAATAAATATGTAGTGTTGTTTCCTCATTTTTCCATTAATTTTTTAATTGAAAACTGCAATAAACAAACATAAATAAATACTATTTATAAGGACAGAGAATCAAAAATACGAGAAACAAGGATTATAAGTAAGTGCAAAAATTTTTACAAGTTGACTGTATTCATGATATTAATGAGTAAACAGTATAGCTTTAGGGGACTATATTTTGACTAATTTTGAATAATTAGGCAAACTTCTTGGGAATCAGCAGTTGGTGTAATGGCTATGTTGCTGGACTTTCATGTAGTCGACCGTGGTTTGAGTCCCAGACCTGGTGGCTTAAACTCACGCTGTGTGCGTGTGCATGCGTGCCCAAGATCCTGAGAGGAGAATGGAAGAAAAGGGATTGTGGCCATTCCCCCTGGGGGGTGATTTCTCACTTTCTGTCTTTCTGTCTCTCTCTGTCTTTCTGGTGAGTGCATGTACCCTATAGCCAAAAAACCTCTCTAAAAAGATAAATAATTAGGCTAACTTCCATAAAAGTTTCAATTCTTTTTTTTTTTGATATACTAGCATTCATAAAAATGAAATCAAGAACTAAAATAAAAGTATACCCAGGATTATGTAATTTATATGGAATGTAAAGTACTTATATACATCTACATAGCCTGTAACATATATATATATGTATATATATTTATGTGCCTGTGTGTGTGTATATACATGTGCATTTTTGTGTATGTTTATATGCCATGACTACTATTGGTGTCTTAACACTTCCTCTGGCACCAGGCCTGGTGTGGGTTTTAAGCCACCAGGTCTGGGTCCTGAACTGCGGTGGACTGCATGGGAGTCCAGCAACGTAACCATTACATCATCTGCTGGTCCCGAGATGAGCACATATTTTTACATTATCCTACTCCTAGAAATATAAAAAGGTGGCTGAATTATAACATTGGCTATTGTGAGTTTTAAAAAATTTATAATGATTTAGGTTGTATGTATGTATACACAGGTATTATATATAATACCTTAAACAAAATTATAAAGAAAAATATCAAATAATAAAATAAATAATAAAAGAATATACATAAAACACATATATTTATCTGTATATACAAAATATACAGAAAGTATAGAGAACTAGAAAACTATTATGATGGTAAGGAAGGGTGAAAAAAACCTGATTTCTGTGAGGGCTGTGATTCCTGCACAAATCAGCGCATGTAAAAATTACTGAAACCTTCCAGGTCACCTAGTGTTGCTGTCCTTGGGGTGGCTCTCAGAGAAAGCGTGAGCCATTCATGTTCTTTGCCAAGGCCAAACCCACCAGCTTCCCCTCCTTCTCATATGGGCTAGTGTGGAATCGGAGGACTAGAAGCTTGGCAGGGTGGAGGGTGAGGATGGGTTGGTGTTAGTGGGGTGAAATCCTAGAAAAGTTCTGGGAAAAGTCTCCAGATCCTTGCCCCTACACAGAGCTTTCCCATGGCATCGCAGGTCTGGAGCACTGTGCCAGAGTGCACACATCCGGGTCCACTAGCCCAGCTCTGTCCTTCTGGGGTCGTAGGTTCAAGCTCTCCTGGAACCAGGGCAGCCACCAACCTCTCAACCTCTACTACACACTTTGAGTTCCATGAAATCCTCTAGGTGTGTCCTCTCTTGCTTTACTATTTGAAGGGCCGAGAGCAGACAGATCAGACAGATCACTTTTCCTCCAGATCACGTTTCCTCTGAAACTCCCAGGACCCTACAGGCCCAGGAAATGCCAAAGCTGCTTGGGAGTCCAGCACAAAACCCCAGCGGGTTGCAGCTACACAAGAATGCTGTGATCAGTCAGCCCTGGAGTCTTTTGGGCCTTCAGGTCCTACAATTTTTGGAAAAGGAACTGAAAAGTGTGGATGAGGGGAGTTGGGGGAAGCACTTATTATTTTGATGTAAGAATTTTAAATACCCAAGTGTTCCCCGAATCTGCCCTGATTCAGATTCCAGCTTCGCTCTTCCTTCAACTATTTTCAAGCACCGACAACTAGGGCAGGGGATTTTTGTATCACATAGGAAGAAGGCAAAGACTTCTTGGCCCTCTCCTGCTTACCATGATCAGATTACTTTTCACAGACTCCAGCTGGCTGGGAGGTGGGGGTGAGGAGTGGTATTTACTTTTAATCCTTTTATGTGTGTTCAGTTCACCTCCTGTGGTTGAGTGTTGAAAGTGGGGGAAGGGGGTTTCCAAATCAAGTGAAATTTCCATTCCCTGGGTATTACCATGCCTGTGGGGTTGGCAGTTCTGAAAGTTTAGCTGGTCTGCAAATAACTACAGAACACAATAGAGTCCCCCTCCCTTCCTCTCACTCTCTCTGTCTCTCTGTCTCGCTCTCTTTTTTTTTTTTTTTTTTCTTTTTCCTGCTTCCAAACGCCTTCTTAGAGGCTGGAGCTGGGCAGGTCTCCAAAGGGGAACCAGCCACAACAATCCCGCAGTTCAAAGTTAGGCAGTAGTTGCACAACTTCCAGCAACTCTCTCAGCCGGCTACTAATGAGCTGAAAGCCAGAACATCTGAGGAGGTGAAGAGGAAGCTTCCACCCTCCTCCCTACACCCAGAAATCCAGATACTCTGACCCTTACCCCCAGATCACTGAGACACGCTCCCTGTTGCTGTGCAGACCATGGCTCCCTTTGGAAGAAACTTACTGAAAACTCGGCATAAAAATAGGTAAGGTCGAGTGTGTGTACTTGGGTTACTACGTGTGAAAGTATGTGTTTTGCTGCGCTTGGATTATGATGGAGATTGCTTTCGGGGAACAAAGGACCTAGGAACTTAGGATCAGTCTGAACACTTCGATAGTAAGAATATTGTTCCAGTATTGATGAAGCCAGTATCGGGAAATGGCAAGAATTCCAGCTGATAAGGAATATCTTTTTTTTGACTTCTTTCTCCCCTTTGATCAGTCCTGGTTCCACAACTAGCCTAATGAACCAATTCTTTTTTAGTGCCTGTACATTTGAAGGTGATAGGATGCCAAAATTCATTTTGTTTCAAACAGAACTGTAGGATATTAAAGAAAGGGTTAACATTTTGATGAAGATTTAACTACAATTTATAGTCACTAATTAGATTGAAAAACACAGCTGCTGATACAATCCGGAAACAGTGCGATGGCTCCCCTGAGCATAGGGCATTTCTGAAGCCTGGAAAGTTCCCAGAGTGAAAATACTCTGTAGAGAAAGTTTGTGTGAACAGATTCTAACAACAAATCTTTGAGAATTTTAGGTGGTTTTTAGGATCTATAGGGAGTTTCACACGGTTATCTTCTTTCATCCTTATTATTACTATTTGACTTTGATTTAACTTGTTAGTTTAAGTTTGCACTGCTCATTGTATAAATAGCTGTACTTAAAGCACACACAAATGTGCACAGATATTTTGTGCCAGTGTGTGTTTTTCAGTCTTATTAATATTTTATGTGCACCTTAAAAATTACATTTTTTTGCCAAATGATGAAGATAATTTTGGACATGGGCTTTTAAAAATATATTTCTTTCAGCATGGGGCTTTTCCACCACCCTTGACTCAGTCATGCCTGTTTGTACTTGTAATTTGCTTAGTGTAAATTTGAAAGGATACAATTACATGGTAGGAAATGATATAATTATTTTAAACTGCCTGCATGACAATATAGAGTGATAGAACTTTCAAGTAAATCCCCATACTTTATTTCGTGCACAGATGTCTGCCTGAAAAATTCTATTTTAGTTTGTCTCAGGTATTTTTATGATTTAGTTAACTAAAATTCCTTAAGCACCTGAAACAGTAATAAAACTGTGAAACTTTCTAAAGCGGTTTTATTTGCTAAGAATTTGATACTATGTAACAAATATGGCTTTTATAATTAGTGAAAATGTATGTTAAAGTAGCTTTGAGTGTTCTTAAAAATATGTTAATGCTGATTGCCAAAATCAGTTTTATATTTTAATAGTGGGGATGGAATAAAAACATATTCCAGTAGCATCCCCCCCAAAAGAGTTCTGTTTGTAAAATGACTTTCTGAAGCATTATTTTTGTAGCATTATTTTGGCATTTGTTGAATGTCACCAAAATGTATAAAAAATAACTTTGGAAAAGTTCATAGTTTTATACAACAAGTGGTGTTTCTGGCATACTACCCACGTAGTTGTTTTTTATTTGGGGGCGGGGGATTCAAGAATCCTGTCACTGGCATGCCATGTAGCAATGCAATAAAGTTTTCCGTGCACCCCTGTAAATTTCCCTCAGGGAAGTGCATTCTCCACTTTCATTACATCAGTTTGGCCACTCTACCATCTACTCAACCCATAACGTTTGCTTTCATTCAAGGAGGTGAGTATAAAACCTCTTTTTATAATATTACATTTTCTATACGAGATTACAAAAAAGTGGAAAGAAAGTTTTTTTTAATTAGGCAGTTTAGTAATTTTGGAAGATTTTTAAGAAAATGAATGTTGCCTGAAGGTGATATCTTATCAACCCAATTGTTTTGGCAAAGGTGGGAACTATGAGGATGTGTTTAAATTACTATAATAATTAAAGATTTGTATTTTTTGATCCGTTAAAGAATGTGAAACACAGCAATGGTTGAGGGCATAAAAATACAGGTATTTTCAATTAATTAAATTCCTTAAGTGAATAAATCATATGGTCTACTTAAATGAAATTAATATTTTTATATTTAGTATGTAATATATAAGATAATTTTGTTTTATTTTATTTTTTCACCTTCTCAGAAGTGAATATATATAGGTAACAAATTAATTACATGAGTATGTTTATCCATTTTGTTTACCATGATTTGAGTGATTTAACATACAGAAACCAAATAACTTTCCTTAAATGATGAGTGATTTATTTTTTCAGAGATAATGCGATTGATGATAATATAGTTACCACATAAAAGCCAATGCATTCCCCACCTCAGTCAATCTATTGTCTATCTATCTTTTCTTGTAGAACGTAAAGGTAGAATTTGAATAATAAATTTGTATGCCCAGTGATATATGAAGTAAATAAAGAGAACAACTTCCGCATAATTGAGCTTTTATCAGTAGGAAAAAATACTAATTGCTAGAAGGAATATTAATTTGAAATCACAAAATTTCAAGAAAATTTTTTCACTGAATTTTTTTGCATCTTAATCTCTGCCTGTCTTTTCCTCTTGTTCACTCTTGGAATGATACATAATTACCCAAGATTAAATTTCATGAAATAGTACTGTAATTGTTCTCACAATAAATGAATACTTGAGATTTCTAGAGACAAACAGGATGCAAATGATACTTCAGACTATGAGAAGTAAACTCCTTTAGAAAAAAGTGTGGGTCTAGCAGATGGCACACAGTTATGTCTCTGGACTCCCACATGGTCAGCCATGGTTTGAGTCCCGGATCTGCTGACTTCAAAATTACTCTGGGAATGTGTACACATATCCTAAGATCCCAGGAGGGGAAAGGAGGGGAAGGGATTGCCCTGTGGCTATCCCCTTGGGGAGTGAGTTCTCACTTTCCTTCTCACTGTCTCTCTCCCTGGTAAGCATACACACAGCCAAAGGGAAAAAAAGAAGAAAGAAAGAAAGAAAGAAAGAAAGAAAGAAAGAAAGAAAGAAAGAAAGAAAGAAAGAAAGAGAAAAGAAAACACAAAGTAAAAAGCTTAAAGGTGGACCCATGTATCTCTAGCCACTAGTAGGTTATCAGGCCCAGGACAGTCCATGCATATTGTGGTCCTGTAATAGTTATTTATTTAAGTTTGTAAACTGAAATTATCCCAAACTTGCAATATAGAAACTATTTTATTCTCCATTCATCATGTGATACCAACTGATGCTATATAAAAGTGATTATCTTATAAAGACCTGATTGACATTAATGTAATCCAAAATTAAAGAAGACAGACCATTATGTGGATTTGGACATCAGTTAAATCCCACCCAACCAGATACTTTGTTTCTAAACTTTAAAAGTATTTACTTTTAAAATTTAAGAAATTTTCTTCAGGAAATTTAAAAATAATACATAGTCACAAAGTATTTGGGAATAAACTTTTTAGGCTCTTTATTTCAGTTTCATATAAATAAAAGGAATGAAGTCAAATTAAAATATTTTATATTTATAATCAGGGTCCATCATTTTTAATGTTCTTATTATAGTAATGTTTAATTGGAAGGCTACAGTTTTTAGAGACTCTTTTCATCATAGGTCCAAAAAAATAGAATGTTCTGTGACTGAATCCCAAAGGTTGATGGATATTTTTTAACCAGATTTTTGTTCAACATGAAGAATAAAAATATTAGAGCCTAGATATGTTTTCAACAAACTGAAAGCATTTCTAAAAGTCACAATGAAACCATTGTTTCTCGTATAGAAGTCGAAGAGGTATTTAATGAAGTACCAATCCATTTGATATTCATTATGGACATTTAATAATTGGTTCAGATGATTAACCTCTATAGGTATTCAGTTTCCATTTGTGAATGTGATTGTCTCTATATAAGATTATGCTTTTGAGGTAACAGGTCTTTTAAAAGTGAATATGTCTGAACAGCAATCTGGAAATATTTCTATAACTTTAGAAACTTTCTAAGTTATAGAAGGCACTGTAAGGCAGTTTGGAGTCCTTGGTTGTGAGATATGATTCCATGGTGTTTTAGTTAATAAAATTTGGGGACTGAGAAGTCGCTGGAACTTTCATTAAACCTTGTCAGAAGAGAAAATTTCTGTAATGTAACATTGTCCCATGCATTTGTCAGAAATTCAAAATTAGAATAGTTCATGTTAGGTGATTTATGATGTAAAAGGAAATTGATGAGTATGAGAAAGATCTACTCCAGTTAAAAAGGCCTTTGTGATTATTAAGCACTGTTTAGATTTCCCTTGGCTATTCCAAAACATGTGGCTATATGTCCATCTATCACAGACTACAGCAGATACCCTCATAATATCAACCTAAGATTTAATGGCTCTAAAAGTGTACTTATGATAAATAAATTAGCAGTAACTTTATTATAACTGATTCATATAATTTTGCTTTTGAATCAATTAGAACACATTTGGCATATATATATATATACTTAATTGCTGTTGTAAGTAAATCATGCAGTGAGTGCTTCATCAGAAGGAAAAGTTAAGCTTTGCAGTTGGTAATAGGAAGCATGTTTCTCACTGTAATTAGAGATATGGTAATTTATAAATTCTGCAAAACAGGAAATTGTCATGTAGTAGTCTGTATACCTTCTAATAAAGATTTGACATAGTCCCAAAATCGGATTGAGAAATGCCAGATATCTGAGTATGTAAATCTTTATAGTTCTCAAGAGTTCCTGAAAGAACTTTTCCTTGATGATACTTGGTAGCTTAAGTAATTATTAGTTGGCAGCAAGCAGTCCATTAGGAACAATGACTGGAATGTTTTATCTTGGGAAAAATTAACCTGAGATCAGTGGCAGGAGTGAAATTGAGCTCCGGGTTAAAACCTGAATTGTTATTCACAAACACCTAAACCAAACTCTACCACGTAAGATGTGTTAATAACAAAACCAATGCATGACACATGTCAAGGTGAGAAGTTCTTAAACAGATTTTTTTGAAAAACATTTAAAAATATTTGAAGTTGTTTAACAATTTTATTTAGCTAGTATCTTTATGAGCTAGACTACATAACTTAAGAAACATTTGATGTTATTTGATTGGTATGTAGGATCATGGGAACTAAGGATAGCTCAAAATAATTCAAAAGTGTGACTGTTTCTTGAGTTTAGTTCTGAAAATGAAAGAAAGTTAAGTAAGGGTAGGCATTTCCATCTTCCAGGTATATCTAGACACCAGTTCTTGACAAGGAATCGCTTTGTCTCAAACATATGGGCTTTTGGTGAGGCCTCCTGATATCTGCCTAACGTGCATGCCACAGGGAAAAGTTCCGTGCCCTTCTGTGTTCTTATGTTCTTTAATGTATATATACTTAGGGAGTTGTTTTTTTTTTTTTTTTTTTTTTTTTTTAAGACAGCTAAACACAGTACAGACAAAATGATTTCTTAAAAGCTGCCTTTAATAAATATATACTTAGGGAGTTTTTTTTTTTTTTTTAAGACAGCTAAACACAGTACAGACAAAATGATTTCTTAAAAGCTGATTATTTACTATTTTTGTTAATAGACTGGGATTCCATTCCTTTGGAACTGGCTGTAATATTACAACTTCTAGAGAAGGTTTGTGTATTTGTTAGATATAATTGAAAGCAATGGCTAATATAATTAACTACCCAAATATAAAGTAATTATGTGAATGGAATAGAATCTTGAGAATCTGTTTAACATTGGCAGTGTTAAGCAATATATTTCAAGAATAAGAATGATCAATGGCTATTAAATATGCTGACAAACAAGGAAATTTATCCTTAATGTTTTATATCTGCAGAATGATAAGCCTCTGTTTTTATAAATAAAACGAGTTAAGATTTCTATAGGAAATCCCTATTGAGGATAGCCCCAATGAGTACAGAGCCCTTAGCTATCATCTTCCTTTGTAGACAGTCAGTTTATAGTTGCTCAATAAATACTCGGTGAGTATATAAAGGAATTCACTATTTACTTTCAAAATACATCTGGTTTCCATTCAGTACCCGGATGAGAGTAGTAGATCAATACATTTTTCTTGGATGGATGCATGGGTAACTCATAGAAGGAATTCATAAATGCAATGTTGACTGGCTCTTAACATCCTTGCTCTTAAATCCCCCTAGTCTTCAAGTGAAAGACAATTTTGACAACTAAATGCTATAAGAAACATTACTGGTCTCACCTTTAAACACTGGTAGAAAAACATGTCGAGGAGCAGGGTTGGTCCTCCTTCTCTGGAGATGCTCTTGTCTCCTCTTATGCCCCTTGAATGCAGCCATGTAAGCATATGAGTGACATTTGAAAGATGAGAGTGGATGGCTACTATAGACTCCAGTGCTGAGTGTGCAATATTTCCTCCCCTCTTGACATAGGAGGGAGATATTTGTTTTCTCACATGAAATGACAATTTCATGCTTTTTTGTGGGTCAGATTATGAGCTTATAAGACAAAGGGAAAGTACTATAAATATGCAGACAAATATTTTGGCTAAGAATTCCAGTTTTCCAGTCATATAGATTTTAGGACATCGTCCAGCTATGTCATTACTAGTTGTATATCCTGGGGCAAATATTTAATCTTTCTAGTACAACAATAGAATAATAACAACATGCAAGGGCAAATCAAATTCTATCATATGGGGGTGGATGCTCTTTAAGCAAACAAATACACAGTAGGAGTAATAAGAAAAGTACTAAGATCATTCTGGGTGCTTTGAAGGTGACTGTACAAATGAAAAGATCTGCTACTTTAAGCTTCATTAACTTCAGGGTAAATGAACTTCTACTAATGTTTCTTATAACACTATGTGCAAGGCACTATTCTAAGTGACTTACATGTATCAACTTATTTAAAACAGAAACTGCTGCTATGAAGAAGGTATGATTATTTTCTCTGTTTTACATATAAAGCAACTAAGACACAACGCAATGCAGTGATTAGTAAGTGACAGTGATAAAATTCAAATTCATGCTCTTAACCATTACTATGTATCTTCTACTTAGGATTTAGTCTTCTTATCTGTTAAACGGAATTATTCCTATACCATCAATTGTTTGAATTAAATCTCATTGCATGTCGAAGATGTAGCACTGTCCTAGGACATAATTAAACTCAATAAATATTTACTAATGTTAATGCCAGTTAAATTCATAATGCATTCTAAATACATTTATATGTTCAATATTTACACATGGTGTGATCTTGTGAGCTGTAATATCACAAGTTTGACTCATTGCAGTATCTGCATTACCACTGGTCTCTTTCTCCATTCAGATATATAAAAATAGACTATAAATTACTGAATTTAAATGGAAAAGGGTCTATGAATGTTACACAGAACTATCTTTTGATCTTGATTTTATTTACCTAAAACATGATGCATTGCCAAATTACCTCCACCAAGAAAGGCAACATAATGGTGAAAGTCACATCTTTATTTCCACTTATAAAAAGATATAAACAATTCATAAATGATAATACCTAATAATCATTGAGTAGCTACTATTTACTAAGTACAGGTCTAAGATTAGAAACACATGAATATAAATGTTGGGAGTAGTTATCTTTTTATTTTATTTCCTTTGGACTGGCAAACTGTATTTGGTACTGTACCAGACATGCAAAGACACAACTTCATTCCTAAGAGATTAAACTCCTAATTGAGAAAATAACACTACCGTTAAATAGCTCATGCTCATGCATTAAAAAGAAAAAATAAATCATCCTTCCATGGGAAACTGTCTTTGACAGGTCAGAAAAAAATCACAATCTTTATAACATAATTAAGAAAATTGAGAGGATAATCTCTTCAAATTGAGAAAGGTTGTTTCGCTGTACAGTAAGTGCTCAATGAATGTTGTTGGTTGACTCTAAGCAGAAGAATAAATAGAGATAAAGAAAAATAAAAGGAGCATCATCATAATTAGGTCGTATTTATTAAACTCCCACAGGTGGCAGGCTTGGACAAGAGAAAGGAACACAATAAGATGTACAAAAAGATGTAGGTGGGGGCTGAATCACACTAAGCTAAGACTGACTCAGATAGGATAATCAAAAGAGAAGAATCCAGAGGCAAGCAACAATCTGGTCAAGTTGGCAAGAATCCATAATCTTGCTTGGGTTGGTAGAAAACAATATTTACAATCAAGTTATAATAAAAGTGCTTAGAATTTTTTAATGCTTTTTATGTTTAATTTGCATTTAATCACTGTACAATTTTATAGTGAACAAGATAGTTTTTCCCCCCAAGGAAGAATATAGTGCATATTATTCAAGTCAAAGACATTATCATATACATTATCAGCAGATAACTTTTCATTTTTGTGTCTGTTACATGTGTTGTTTGATTTTTCCTTGAAGCCCTCTCTACTACTCTCTGTAACTCCCAGTACTGTCTCTAGTATGTACAGTTGCCCTCCCTGCTATTATACCTTCCAATCTTTCGGTTTCTGCTATAAAGCACAGACATTTGGTATATATTGACTGGGACATACAATGCTTCTCTTTCATGGTCTGACTTGCTTTGCTTAACATTAAATTTTCCATACTCATATACTTTGTATCAAATGTCAAGGTCTCATTTTTTAAAAATATTTTTTATGGTTGAGTAATATTCCATAGAGTACATGTGCCACCTTTTTTCAGTCCACTCATGGAACATTTGGGTTGATTCAATGTCTTAACAATTGTAACTAATGCTGCAATAAACATGGATATGTGAATGTTTTTCCAGCTGAGGGATTTCCTATTCTCTGGGTAGATACCTAAGAGTAGAGAATTACTTAATCGTATGGTATTTCTATGTGTTGGCTTCTGAGGAACCTCTGTATTATTCTCCACAGTCATTGTACTAATTTATATTCCCATGAACAGTGCAGGAGGGCTCCCTTTTCAAATAGGAAGAGAAGGGATGAAATGATCTCTGTTTGCAGATGATATGATTATATACATAGAAAATCCAAAAGAATCCACAAAAGAACTACTGGAAGTTTAGACAAATTTTAAGGACGTGTTTATATAATTGTCACACTTAAAACAACTATAGTTGGTTGCTGTTAATTTCAATAATTATATTAAATTGGTTAGTTTATTAGATCATGGAGCTGAGTTATTCTACTTTTTTATGAATCTTTGTAATTTGAATTCCGTTAATGCAGACAGTAATTCAACTTCAGCATATTTTTATGCCCACTAATAATTGTGTATAATTAATAGAAGTATCTCATGCCTACTGATAAACCTCATGGTGTATGTTTGTTGTCTTCAACCAATGACTGTGATATTTTATCATCACTACAAATATCCTTATTTACTTTAATGTTCCTTATTTACTCTAACATCTTTCAATCCCACTGGAATTCCCCATAGTTATAGTTAATGAAGGGAACTTAACACCCAGAGGAGAAGACTAGTGCTGGGACACTAGTTTTCCACACTAGAGTCCGAGGATACCTATTTTTAACTCTTCACATTGACCTGGAAGATATGAGAGAGTCTATTGAAAAAACCATGTATATTTCCATGGTGTAGACATGTAATCACTGCATTCTCATATGAAGAAAAGGGTTGTACACAATTAGGAAGGCACTTCAGAGGTTATCATAGACCTTTGAGGTTCCATCTCTATTAATGACATAGGAAGCTAAGCACATTCTAGGTGTAGACCACAAGTTTTTTCTTCATTCCTTGACTGTCCTACTGTAGTAGTGAGAGTCTAGGAATTTCTTTCTAGAACTATTAATAGTAATCATGAGATTTAGATTAAGGTTTTTTTCTTTTGAAAATGTAATCATTTTTAGTGGTTCCACCTTTAATTAAGAGAAGAATGGTGGACTGTGCAATATAATGACTTAGTCTACATACACCATAGCACAGAATATGTATGTAAAGCTTTTATTAACTATCCTACTCTATCAGATTTGTAATCTATGTGTGTGTGTGTGTTTCCTGTGTTGTGATTTAAAATAATGGTTGACTGATGATTAAAAAAAAACTAGAAGCATTAAACAAACCCTATACTTCATGTTATATTGTGAAAGATAATGATAAATAAGGTATGGATCAGGCTAGCCAGTGTCATGGGGTTAAGCCAGATGGATCTCATGTGTCCAGTAGTGTTATTTGAGTCCCAGACCCAGCAGTTTGAGAAAATGCTGGGTGTGTGTGCCCAAAATCCTGAAAGGAGAAATGAAGGAGAAGGGATTGCAGAATGATCACCCCTAACCACTTGGCTTTCTCTCTCTCTCTCTCTCTCCTCTTTCTCTCTGTATCTCTCTAGTGCGTGCATGTATCATCTAGTAAATTAAAGTAATAAGGTAATGAGGAAGACAGTCAAACTTTCTATTCTTACTGAGCTTAGAATGCAGTGGCAGACAATACACAATAATATTAAATAAGAAATTTCAGATAGTAGTAACTGCAATATAAAAGAGAGATTGGAGTGCTATAATGGAGAATGAATAGTAGTCTGGGAAGAGAAAGTTTCTGATTTGAGAACTAAGTGAACAAAAAGGAATCAAGTATCAAGGCTGTGAAAGAAGGTAAATGGAGCTTAGAATTATTGAAGAAAACAAAAAGATCAGTGAATAAGGATTTTCATAGTAGGGAATATAGTTGAGGACCCAGATGGAGGTATGGTCATTTAGGAATTTATGTATCCTAAAGGATTTTTATTGTGCTTTAAATCCAAGTGAAATCTATTGAATGGTGTTAAGCAAGGGAATTACATGATCTTATTTATAATCATTACAAGGTCAACCTAGCCACTGTGTGGAAAGGTAATTGTAGTAGGGCAAAGAGTGGAAGCAGCAAATCCAGTTAAGTTATTGCAGTGTTCAAAATAATGATGACTCACGTGTTGATAGTAGAGGAGAAAAGTAGGTGACAAAATGGGTACACTTTGGAAGTAGAACTTAATGGAATGCGTAACAAGTGAGGGAAAATGAAAAATGAAGTTTTTAGTTTGGACAGCTGTGAATGGTGGTCCCAACAACAAGAAAGGAGACATTTGTAGACTAGCAGACTGAAATGACAATGTATTGGAAATTAATGATTCCACTTACGTCTTGTTATATTTCCGATGTATATTAAATATCAGGATGGATACTAATCCCTGAGGTCCAGGAAGAGAGAGTTAAGTAGAATAGTATTATAGATGACAGGGAGACAGTAGTACACTTCTCCAGGTTTCACAAAACAGCAATTGTACTGGAACATAAATGAAAGGCAATTTATAAATATAAAATATAAAAAGATGGGGATGACTAGGCAGTGACACAACATAATCAGGTAATCAACTAGACTCATGTGGGAATGATCCTGAATTCACATTCTGGGATCTCCCTGGGCAAACTGGATACACTCTGTTTTATAAAATGCACAAATTAGTATATAATGTCATATATTATATATTTACATGTGATATATGATATTACATATATGTAATATATACATATATACAATTATATTACATATAATATATGTTTACATAATATATAATTATATATAATATGAATTTTTAAAAGATGAGGAAAGAACATTGCAGATAAAAGAAACAGGAGGGAAAGAAAATACTAAGCATTACTATCTCGATGTAGTTTGTGAAAGGTCAAAGAAATCATTTTTTATTTTATTATTTTGTTTTGCTGTGGAAACCATAAAAGGGCTATGAGCAAGAAAATGACTTATTATGTACTATAAAGATTAAGCTGGAGGCCAAATCCCATAGCCTAGTGGTTAGGGGAGCTCAATCCCAAATGGCCAATCATGGTTTGAATCCTGACCCTGGTGGCTAGAAAAACATGCAGGTTGTGTGTATGTATGTGCACGCAACCAAAATCCAGAGGTTAGAGAAACAGAGGAGAAGGCATTGTAATGTGACCACACCCCACTAGGGGATATTTTCTATCTCTCTCTGACTCTCTGTCTCTGTCTAGCAAGTATTCATGCCCTCTGGCAAATAAAAAGTAAACCGGTTAATTGGGGATAAATATATAGAAAATATTGGAGAGAGTACAGAAAGAACATGAGTCAGTCAGTTAGAGGAGAATTAAAGAGATGTCTTACATAAAAAGAGAAGGGAGTTAAATATAAGAGTAACCATGGAGGTAGAATTTATAAAAATTAAAAATTCAATTGATTGTGGAAGTATTAGGATGGAAAAAAGAATCAGTACTAACTATACTTTTGATTCTGAATAACTGAAAATGCAGGTGCATCATCAAGAAGAATAGATAGAAATATCAAGGATAAATTTTGAGAGCAAAGAACATCTGGGTGAAGAGTGAAAAATTCAATGTGTTGTTTGAATGTTTCCAAATATTCCACCTCCATACACCTGGTGTTTGGACATACTGTACCCGAGATGGGCCTGTGAAAGCAGCCTTTCATCCAGCCTACTCTTGTGGCTCCTGACGCTCATGTGGGGCTGATTAATACAGAGCACCTGGAGAGGACTTTAAAGGCAAAACACACTGGATTCCCAGTCAGGGCCTTCAGGTTGACTAATCTTATGTTAAGCCCACTCAATACACTCAATGAAGCAGCCAACCTTTTAATGATCCTTTAATCATTACCTTTGGATAAAATTGCTTCCAAACATAGCCATTACTTCTACTAGATTGACAATTTCTTTTGTGTCAAGATCACATTATTTTTACCTTTTAATCTCCTAAAGAACAAACACTACACAGAATATTTGTACAGACACTGAAGTTCAAAAAATATTCTATTATTTAAATAAATAAAGTCTAGATATTTGGTGCAAAAAAATTACCTAGTTCAGGAGTTTGCAAACTTTTTGTGTAACAGGTCACAGAAGAAGTATCTTAAGTTCGTCCAGTCATAATGTCACTGTCTTCACTACTCACTCTGTCATTAGAGTGTGAAAACAGTCACAGGCAATGATGAAGTGGGCATGGGCGTTTCAATAAAACTTGATTTACAAAAGTAAGTAGTGGAAGAGTTACAACCACGAGGCCCTAGTTGTCAGGCTCCCTTTATAGATGACTGACTGAGAAATCCCATTCATATACCTCCCATAACTCTTTCTACTCACCTCCCTTTCCTAAAAGAAACATTTAATACCTACTATATTAGACAGTTAGGCTTCAAAGGTTATAAACTCCATACAGAACCTAATTGGGTGCCCATTTTCATCTGCGTTATGGGCGTGGAAGTGGAGTCCTTCAGAGAGGGCCAGGGAGTTTCCTAGTGGAAGCAACATTTGAAGCAAAGCAAGAGTTAGATGGAGAAAGGCGGAGAGTGGGACAGTTTTCTAGGACAAGGAAACAAGTGGAAGCTTTCTCCATCTAACTCTTGCATTTGAAGCAAAGCAAGAGTTAGATGGAGAAAGGCGGAGAGTGGGACAGTTTTCTAGGACAAGGAAACAGGTCTTGAAAAAGTCTCTAGTCAAAATAATATAATGGCAGATAAAATTCAATCCAGTCTAGATAGCAATAAGGTAGTACATGCGACAGAAGATTGTTCTTATATCACATCTGTCAGCAATTACTAAGAAGTTAGGGATGGTTAATTCAATATGAATATTAAATAATGCTTGGTTATGATTTGAAAAGTTCAAATCATGGACAGAATCTTAGGAGCAGTGGGGGGAGAGAAAGAGGGAGATTCACTTAAAATGAAGAACTTGGGAATTAATCTGAAGGTTTCAATCTAGGAAGTACATAACTAGATTTGGAATATGAAACAGAGGTAATCTGATAATATTATGAGGCACAAATGTAAAAGGGGCAAGATTTTATAATATAATATCTAACAGTTCACTACAGTACTATGCGGTACAACAGAGTTGCCTGAGTTACAGTAATGATGATACGGTGGCAGATCTTCAAGACTTTGAGGAGAGACAAGACAATAGAAAGGACCAGAAGAAAGCAGCAGATAAAGAGTTTAAGAAGGGATAAATTATGAAGTAAAATTATAAAGAAGGTAAATACAGTACAATCCAAAGCTTATCAAAGAGTTTAAAAGCTTGACTAGAAAAAATGGACATGCAATATTGTTTATATTGATGACTGGTGTTTTTCTCTTATCAATATTTTTTCTGAGTATCTCTCTTTTTTTCTTAACAAAAAGTATGATAGACTCTGGTATGGTCTTGTTTCTACAAATCATTATAGTAGTTCTCTCTTACCCACAGTATTGCTTTCCACAGTTTTAGTCACCTAAATTCAACCATGGTCTGGAAATATTAAATTTTTGGAATGGTAAGATTCCAAAAATAAATAATTCATAAACTTTACATTGCTCACTTTTCTGAGCAGCATGATGAAATCTCAGGTCATCCTCCATCCCACATCATCCCTGCAATTGGTCACTTAGTTGCTGTCTCTGTTATCAGATGGGTTGCTGCAGTTTCCTAGTGCTGCTTGTGTTCAATTAACTGCTTTTCTACTTACTAATGGATGCTGGCAATTCAGATAATGCCAAAAAGAAGCCATAAAGTGTTTCTTTAGGGTCCAGCAGGTGGCATGGTGCTAGATTCCCACACTGTGAACAATGCTTTGAATCCTGTGCCTGGCAGCTTGAAAATCATGCCGGGAGTTTGTGCATACATGATTAATGTCCCAGTTGGAGAGTGGAGAAGAAATGGAGAAGAAGGGACCGTAGCGTGACTTCCCTGCTGGGGGGTGATTCTCACTTTCCCTCGCTCCTGCAAGTGTAAGTGCCTTATGGCAAAACGTTAAAAAATAAAAAGTGCTTCTTTGAGTGAAAGGTGAAAGTTGTCAACTTAATAAGGACAGAAAATAATTGTATTTTTAGCTTGTAATATCTATAGTGCAATAAGAAGTTTTGAGAGTGAGAAAATACATTAACATGAATTTCATGATAGGGTATTTTACAGTGTATTGTTATTGTTTTATTTATTATTATTATTGTTAATCTCTTACTGTGCTTAATTTATAAGTTAGACTTTATAATAGGTATGTATATATAGTAAAAAGCGTTGTAGACTCTGTATAGAGTTTGGTACTGTCTTTGAGTTCAGTCATCAACTAAAGGTATTGGAATATATCTTTGGTGGATAAGGGACAACTGCTGAGATTATTGCTCTCTTGCTGTTTTTTGTTTTGTTTTAGAGAGATTTTTTGTTACTGGGCACGTGTGAAACTCTAGAGAAACAAAGATCAACAGAGAGACAGAAAGCGAGAAATCACCCCCTCGGGATAGTTGGCCACGCCACAATCCCTTCTCCTCCATTCTCCTCTTGGGATTTTGGGCACGCATGCACATCCACTCAGTGTGAGTTGCAAGCCTTTGGGTCCAAAACTCGAACCATGGTTTGCCATATGGGAGTCCAACAATATAGGCATTACACCATCTACTAGTCCTTATTATATATAGAGAAAGAGACACAGGCATTCTTGACAGAGTCTTGTCTAGCCAAAATTGCTGCCTTACCAACAGCATTCCAGCGTGCGTGGGCCATGGGTACAAATAGTTGCCTGATATGTTTCAGGTCAACCTGAAATCTGAAACCTGTTCTCCTTAGGGACTGCAGCATTACAGAGGGTGGGCTACTCCTTGTGATACCATAGCAGGGCCTGTCCTTGCTATTTAGGTATTTTGCAATTAATGTAAAAAAAGCTGATTTTTCTTTTTTTTAGACAAAGCTTAGAAATGAAAGTTAAATCTCATTGCAGTTTGTTATAGAATATGTTCAGAAAAAGAAGACCAGGGATAAAGACGCTCACCTAATGTTTTCAGCAGTTCTAATGGTAACTCAAGTTCTTACGTATTTCTAGTGTCATTCAAACACACCATCATATTTCAGAATACATCCATCAGTGAAAGAGTAGGTGGCTGCGGGCAAACACAAGCTTATAATCACCAACATTAAGAAATACCTTCCACTAAGAAGGTAAAACCAGTTATGTATTTGGTTGTCAAAGGAAACTAATGCTAATAATTGAAAATAACTATAGCTATTATTAAGCCGAATATGCAAGCTAGTTGAGTTTCCTTTTAAAAAATATAATTCGTTGTTGTGAAATATTTCTTTACAAAATATGAATCATTCAGGAAACTTTAGATACTTGCCAGGCACGGGTAATTCTGGAAAGTAAACACTAGAAATTTCCTATGAGAGTAGATATTTTCTCAGCATTTCATTTGGTAAATACTACATGTAAAATATTTATATTTTGATTAGCATCAATTTCCGGAATCTGAACTTTGATCTTAGTTTACTTAACTCCCAGTAGTCTCCAATGCACATTCTTTACACATTCCCTTCTTTTTTTTTATGTTTGTGGGAATTAGGTACAATAGCTACCTTTCAGTTTGGGAATGTCTAGTGTTTTTTTCCCTATCCTGCATGACTGATTTATAGCATTGCTTCCTAGAAAATTATACTGGCATTAATAGAGCATAAAACTAGTGAATGCACGTGTGTGTGTGTGTGTGTGTGTGTGGTAAATTTTAGGGTAGCTTTTTTCTTTTATTAATTTTTGATTGCCCTCATTTTTTATAGAATAATGAATTTTTCACTTTAAGAAAAATCCTAATGGTTTGTGTTTAGAGGCAACTACTTTTGGAGCATTACTTTTCGTGCTTCATCTATCAAAACAGTGACTCAAATTGTATTTATTTTCTTAGATACTAGAAGGTATATGTGCTCATCAGAGAAAGATGGAGGGGCAGAGAGAAAGAGAAAGAAGTATGTCCCAGTGGAGCATAGTCACAACACAATCCTTTCTCCTCCATTTCTTCATCCCATTGGATTTGGGACAAGCACACATATACACCTGACATGCTTTTCAAGTCTCTGGAAATATTATTTGAATCTTATGATTGGCCACGTAGGATATGGCTCTTTTAACCACTAGGCTATGGGGGTCATTCTGACTTGAATTTTCTTAGCAACCTAAGGAGAGATCTGTATTATGTATAGGCAACGTTTCTATGTTTATCTCTTCCTAGGATGAAGCACTGCGATCCAAAAAATGTTACTTCAGAAGGCATTTACCACACACACAGTCAAATCAACCAGTGTTAGTTTGTGAACCAGAGTTTCTTCACCATTTGCTGCTTTACTAAGTTTATTTACCTATTTCTTCCAAGAGTGAGAGAGAGAGCATGTGTGAGAGAGATACAGCATCCCAACGAGGTCGCGATGCTGTGATCCTTCCCCAGCTTCAGTGAGCCCTGGATCGCTGGTGCAGAGGCATGAGGGTGTGCCCAGTATACTCAAGAAAGTCTTAGGGTGTGAACTGGAGCTTTTCTATATGGGTCAGCTTCACCATGCATCATGCTCTGCCACCATCTGAGCTCTGCCTGCTTCATTCATTTTAATTTTGTTTAAACTTTGTTGTCCATGTGCATGTCTGTGTGTGCATTTTATAGAAAGACAATCAAAATTGTCATTTGACATTGCTACTTCCATTTTATGTATAGCATATTTGCTTTACTTAAAATGCCTTCAGTTTTCCTGAGGCGAACAAATTTAAGTTTAGAAGATAGACAACCTTAAACAGAATTAATTGGTCAATGTACCTTTTAAAATCAGAATAAGTGAAGACTATACCAATGAATGTTGCATTATAAACTAACTCATTTTAATTCTTTCTTTTTTTAGTATTAAAATTAATATCAATGAAGAACCATTTTTGAGCTCCTGATCAGCAATAGTCAATACAGAAGTCCCATATTCAATTTTTCACTATTATTTCCGAATGAATATGAAAAGGTACCTGTTGTTGAAGGGTTTTAGTTAGCACATAAACCCTGTTGATTTGATGATGAGGATATTCTAAACAGATAAAACCTGAAAAATTAAATAATTGTAGAATAATGAGGTTTATTTGTATATTTTCAGTGAAATGTTTCTCATTAGCACAACTTAACCTATATTAAAGAGTTATAAATCAAAAGATGATTAAAAAGATTCTTGGCTCATCTGTGGTCCAAAGCATATACATATTATTTTTTAGATGTCTCATTAGTAAAGAGTTATTTTTATATTGGTAATATATATGCAAAAATAGCCTGATGAAAAATATTGTGTGATAGGTTAGGAAATATTTGTAAAATAATATTGTTAACTGTATGCTGTACTAAGTACAGTAAGGGGACTAAATAAGAATACTAAAACAATACACCTTTCTATTCATCAAATTATAGTAGTGATAGTTTTATTTTTTATTTTTTAATTTTATTTTTTTAAAAGAGATTTTTGCTATAGGGCATGTGGACTCACCAAACAGAGAGAGGCAGAGAGATAGAAAGCAAGAAATAACCCCCCCAAGGGGGACGGCCATGACTCAATCTTTTCTCTTCCATTCTCCTCTCAGGACCTTGGGCATGCACACACATGTGCACAGTGTCAGTTTCAAACCACCAAGTCTGGGACTCAAATTGCAGTTAACCACATAGAAGTCCAGTGACGTGACCATTACACCATCTGCTGGTTCTAGTAATAGTTTTATTGTCACTCATAACCTATATTTACATAGTACATTCACACATACATTGCTATAGTGAAATGTAAAATGGATTAGAAAAAAACAACTGGTCAGAATTTAAATGCTTGTCAGTGATAATTAATATGAATTATAAATTTAAAATTTCAAGTGCAGTTATTACCCCTATATATTTCTGTAAATATTTACAAATGAATCTCATTATTATTTCAGAGGGAAAAAATTAAAGAATTAAATAAAATATATACTCTACTGTTATTAATTTTTAAACTTTCTTACATAGAGAGTATATATTTTCAAAATATTTTGTGATTACAAACTATTCTAAAATAAATAGAATCATTAAGCAACAAAAAGGAACATTTCCATGAGAACATTAGGATATATTTAACATTATCAAATTTAATAAAATATTAAAAGCACACATATAACTAAAAATATTAAGTACATGAGAACTGTCATGAATATATACTACGTAATTATAGCTGTAGTATAATGTGCACTTGAAATGTGTAGTAAAATATGCTGAATAATGTTTGAAATTACTTTTAATTCAGTTTCCAATGACTAAAGCATCATAAAAATAATTGTGTAAAATAATTATGTATTGATGGGCATCATCATTTAGATGTAAAGAGCATTTTCTCTTTTGTTATGTGCCATTCTTGATAGACAAACTAGTTTAAATCAAGTCAGGACACAACCATGGTCTTACTCAATTTTCAGCATTTACTTTATTGTAAAATTCCTTCAGTTTTATTGATTGTGGTGTGTTTTAATTACAACTAGAATGTGAGCTTCCCTACTTAACATTACATTAGGCAGTATTTAACATTTTTATTTATTCACTATTTTTGCCTGCTTAAAATGGACATCTGGTAAATTAGTTTGTTACATATGGCAATATAGATAAGCAGCTCAAAGCTTCCTGGCCATATAATTTATTCAAGAAACTCCATTGATTATAAGACATTATCACTATTAAGTATGATACTTTGAAGCCATGACCTGATTTAATTCTGGCTTATCAAATTTCCTATTGACATAAATTGTAGACGTGAACAAGTATTAAATTAGCCTCAAATTCAAACTTAAACTGACGTGAATTAAATGTGAGTAGCATAATTATTTTATCTAGAGAGGACACTCTAGGAACTGTCATCCATATTAATCTTTCCAACTAATCCACCTTCAATTTTTTTGTACCTACATCTTTACTATTTTTTTAGAATTTATATTTATTATTATTATTAGTAGTAGTATTTAATTTGCTATAGGGCATAAATTCTCACCAGAGAGAGAGAGAGAGAGAGAGAAAGTGAAAAGGCAAACTGCCGGGGTCAGAACTAGAATTATGATCAGCCATGTGTGAGTCCGGAGAACTAACCTCCATGCTACTCGCAGGCCCACTCCCTCACTATTATAGACTCAGAACATGGGACTCTGTCAATGTGTGACCAGACCCTGGGGGAGGAGATTATATCTTTCTGTCTCTCTCTGTGTCTTATTTTCACTGTCATGTGTGTGTGTGTGTGAGTTGTGTCATGAATAAAGGGAAAAAAATTTAATAAAATGAAAAAGAAAAACAATTGAGGAAAGAAAAATATATACTTTGTCAAAAGCCTTTAAACCAGAAGTTTGATTATACCAGATGGAGCATTTATTTTATGGGGAAAATAATCCAGCTAGTTCCAAACAATTAATTTAAAAATAACTGTTGAAATGTAAATCAGTTCCTAAACTGGGAAATATTTGTGAGTGGGTAGATATCATAGCTGTCACAATTTTTTGTTCAGGAATTCCTTGTAGCTTAGTGAAAGGAATGCTCCTACTTTCTAGCGTTGTGACTTCAGGCAAATTGCTATTACCCTTTCCTTGCTTTATCTGTAAAATGGGCACAATAACCAGATAAGTGAGTTCTTTATATCAGGGATACTTGGAGTCAAAAAAAAATTCTACACAGTTGCTTCATTGGATTGGAGGTAGTAAATATGAATAAACATATTTCTAATACATGGAGAAAATTAACTTGAGATTTTTATTAACTTTGAGCAAGGGCAGTGTATAATGAGATAAGAACAAAATTTAAAAGAGCAATATTAATTGAATTGACAAGTGAAGTTGTTTATAAATGGAACTAAAACACTGGGATAAGAACAGAAAATAGAGGTGAATTTTTGGAACATGAGAGTTTACAAATTAACGCAATAAAGCTGATGAGTTTTCAGTTTTTACGTGGCCATAGCAGGTTCTCGAGGCAGATATTGCTCCTCACCCACCTCATCCCAACAAGCAGACTCTCTAGGTAGATATCACGCCACCACTCTGCTCCCTTCCCTGACAAACACAAAAGCAAAGGAAAGCAAAATAAAACAAGCTAGACTGTCATGCATGTAATACATGCATTTGTATATATATATTTTTATTTTGAAATGACAATTCTCTGTATTATAATTTGAGGTTATGTGACTCAACTCCTAGGTCTGAATTCATTAGGTAGGAACTATTTGTTACTTTAGATTACATAACAAGCCAAGTTATCCAGTTGCATTTGTATTTTTAAACTTTTTTTTTTGTATGTTTATAGCTGTCGTTACTTCTGTGAGATGATAAGTTTCCCAAGGCTGGGGACAGATGCTTTATTTATTCCTAGTTCTAGTGTTAAATTCTTTATTCATATCAGGTAATCAGGTTTGTATGGGGCTGTGGCCAAATTAAAACAATTATTTCCACAAAAGTAATGATTAATTAAGATCTCTAAATTGTTTCAATTTTGATGAGTAGTTTTCATCCTTTTAAAAATTTTAAAAGAATTATTTGTTTTTTAATTTTATTTATTATATTATAATTAATATTATTATTATTTAATTTGACCAAAGAGAGACAGAGAGCGAGAGAGAGGGAAAGTGAGAAAGTAAACCTCCAGTTCTGGGACTGGAACCATGGTCAGCCATGTGGGAGTCCAGCATCTCAACCACCATGCCACCTGCTGGCCCCCTTTCTTTCTTTTTTTTTTTTTTTCCTTTTTTGGAGAGGTTTTTGCTATAGGGCGCGTGCGCTCACCAGACAGACAGAGAGAGACCCAGAGAGACAGAAAGTGAGAAATCACCCCCCAGGGGGGATGGCCACGCTGCAATCCCTTCTCCTCCATTCTCCTCTCAGGATCTTGGACACGCACGCACACGCGCCCGGCGTGAGTTTAAGCCACCGGGTTCGGGACTCGAACCTTGGTCAACTACGTGGGAGTCCAGCGACATAGCCATTACGCTAACTGCTGGTCCCTCTGCTGGCCCCCTTTCTAAATTTTTTTGTTCAAAAGTCTGTGTTTTTGATTTTGCTTTTTTCTTAATGAGGTGATGATGGGGGTCATTATTCAGTCTACCATGTAGGTACCATTAATGAAATAAGGAATTTACCACTAGAAATGATCCTAAACAAAGTTCTCTTCCTGTTTTCAAGACTGTTTTCCACAAAAGCCAGAGACACTGTCTCATAAATCATGTGAAGCTTTGTATCATCTGCATTTCCCATGTCAGTGCCAGCCACAGAGAAAGTGCTCAGCAAATATTTGTCAAAGGAATGAATAGAAACTCAGAACCATATTATCAAATAAATACAGTTTTCAAAACCCTAAACCTGCTATAAAGTAGAGTCTAGACATGACAAAGTGTGTATCAGTTACGGGAGACTTATTGTCTACATTTAGTAATGAACGGTCATTACATTTAAATGTGTTCAGTCAAGGGAAAGACATTTTGGAAAATTATTCATTTTGAATGATGGTTGTAAAAATTCCCCAAAATATTTAGAAACAGCTCACCTACAAAAATATAAGAGCATTTAAGGCTGACTTAAAAAGTAAAAAAAGGAATAAAGGATTGGAACCAGACTGTGAGTTTATTGATGAAGTCATCATTTTTTTCATATGTAACATGGAAATAATAGTATGTTGCTTGATTGTGCATAATGGCTGCCAGTGCTACACTATTCATATGAGCTGAAAACTAGCAGGTCCCTATACAAGAACTTTATCCCTCTAAGGCAGGATGGACCTCAGGTGGAGCAGGGGCTATGGAACTATTGGGTAACTGCTATGATGCCATCCTATTCCACTATTCAAAAGGATTATCTGCTCCCTACTTCCCAGCCTTCTTCACAGTTCCAGCTAGGGCTGAAGACTTCATAGCTCATGTGTGATCCTTAGCCAGAGACCCAGCACTGACAGTTCCTATCCGGAAAAGAGAATAAGACACAGGGATTACTCTAAAGAGACAACAAGGAGAGCTTTTGTATAAATGAGAGTTTTGCCAGCTAGGGGAGACATCCAAGCTACCCAGAAACCTTTTATTACTGCATCAAATTAGGAACAAGATCACTTAAAATAAACAAACAAATTCACCCAAAAGTAACACATTCATGCATACTTTTCTCAATGAAAGGAAACCTTCCTTTACCAGTTAGTACTCTAGTGAGGAACTGTGTTTCATTGCTATCAAGGGCTTACTGAATTGATTAGGTTCTTCTTTAAAAAGTAGTTTAGGGCTGACACCGTGGCCTATGCGTAATGCAGCTGCGGCACTTGTGGCTGGCCACCCTGTTCTAATCCTGGACCTGTGGGATTAAGAAATATGCCAGATACTGGTGCATGGGTGACCAATTCCCCATAGGGGATGTTCTTTCTCCTTGTGTTTTGTGCCTCTTCCTGGTGAGCACACACATCCTCTAGCACAGGAAAAAAAAGAAAAGAAAAGAAAAAAGAAAAGAAAAGAAAAGAAGAAAAGAAAAGAAAAGAAAAGAAAGAAAAGAGAAAAGAAAAGAAAGGGAGAGGAAAGGAAAGGAAAAGAAAGGAAAGGAAAGGAAGAAAAGAAAAAGAAAGAAAGAAAGAAAGAAAGAAAGAAAGAAAGAAAGAAAGAAAGAAAGAAAGAGAAAGAAAGAAAGAGGAAGAAAAAATACTTGTCATAATTATCCACCTTCTAGCTAGTATGTTTAAACTAAGTATGTCTTTAGAATATGTCCGTTTTTAGTATATAGGATCAAACTCAAAAAATTCTACCAGACTGCGAACCAGCAGTTATTATAATGGCTATGTCGCTGGACTCCCATGTAGTCGACCGTGGTTCAAGTCCTGGACCCGGTGGCTTAAAACTCATGCTGGGCATGTGTGTGTGCGTGCCTAAGATCCTGAGAGGAGAAGGGACTGTGGCATGGCCAGAGTCTCTCTGTCTCTCTCTGTCTGGCAAAGCACACGCGTCGTATAGTAAAAACCTCTCCAAAAAAAAAAAATTTCTACCAGGACTAGGCTACATTGAGACTGCAGTTCGATATAGCCATTATGCCATTTGTTATTCTTTAGCATATAAGATCAAACTAAAAAAATTCTATTGGGACCAGTAAATGGCATAATTATGACAAGTATTTAATTTTATTGTTGCTACCATTATTTATAAAAAGTTCATATTTAATTGTAATTTGACATGCAGTAAGTACACAAAGTATGGTTTACTGCTTTTCAAACTAGCTAGGTTAAAGTAAATAAACTCCTAACTACTAAAAATGCTTTAAAAATGCTTAATTTTGAGTCTTATATATACATGATTAAAACATATCAAGCCAAGAACTTTTTAATTGTTTATTTGTTCTGTATGCCATAACATAGACAGTAATTATGAGTAACTTTGAAAACTTAGTTGTTTTTGTTTAATTCTTTGCATTATTTCTCTACTAATCAGTATATAAAAATAATTTTATTATGCTGCATTCTAACTTATTTTTTTGCTGCTTGGAATTATTAAATGATGACTTGTAATCATTGTTAAGACATCACATTTCCGGGGCTGACAAGTGGCATGGTGATTAAGTTGCTGGGCTCCCACATGGTCTACTGTGGTTTAAGCCCCAGACCTGATGGCTGGTTTTCTCGCTTTCTCTCTCTCCCTCTCTCTCTGTCTCTCTGTAGGGTGCATGTATGTTTTGTAGCAAATTTAAAAATAATAAATAAAATCAAATATAAAATTCTTAAAAAAACCACATTTACTTCAAAATAGATCATTTAATACTGAGTCATTAAGTACAAAATGTTTTATAGCAGAACCAACACAACTCATTGTGGCTTTTTGAGTAATCACTTATAAAATTTTACTTGCTACACTTGGGTGCTTAAATTATACTGGGAACTCTTCAGTAGAAAACTGAACCTAATCTTTTATGTAGCTTGGTATCACTGATTCATTCTTTTACCTGTAGTAGTCACTTTTTGACCTCAGGACAGAAAATAACCAAAGTATAATAGATCATTTAAAATACAGATAATAACATACAATTAGTCACTATTGCTACTAGTATATAAATGCTATAAATCATAAGTCTTAAAAACATTCTAGAAGCCAGGGAAAACTTCTTTGATATGTGTTTCATGAACTCATATGCTTTGAGGGTACTACATAAATAAAATGCTAAATGATTTGACTTAATTTGCACAAGTCAATTACTACTCGAAGTCTTATGCTACCACAAATAATATTGTAGTATGATTTTTTTCACAGTATTTGTTTCTTTGCATTCTTTTAAAGAGCTATTTTAAAAGACATAGTTAATTTGATTTATAGTTGTGATCGAAAAAGGGATCTTAAAAATTCTTCAGTCAGTTTGACCTAGAACTCATGGAACTTCTTTACTTCTTTTACTATCCATGTCTTTGTTTCTCCAGAAAAAAAAAAAAACAACCTGTTTTTCTTTTCCCCATCCCTCTATACTACAGAGAAAAGTAGTATAAAGTATACACAGAAAAACCTATACATCAGTTCTGACCACTTCCTAATATCACCACTAACAACTTAGTCCAGGAAATCATCATTCTTCTCCTCCTCTGCTGTATTAGGCTTCCAATTCAGCCTTCCTGCCTTTAATTTTTCCTTTTTGTACTGTCCACTTCATAAAGAGAAGCCAGATGGAGGCAAATTATAAATTAGATCATATCGCTCCTCAGTTTAAAACTTTCCAATAGCATCCCATTAAAATTGGAACAAAATCCAAATGCTCTATCATGGTCTGCAAGGACCTTTGTCATCAACCTCTATTGCCTATCATTTGACCTCCTCTTCCAGAAGCAACTCCAATGTCCACTATCTTCAGCCTTTAAGTTCATTCATATTCATTCTGTCCCTGGAACATACTTGATGATTCTTACAGTCAATCTTCCTGGAATTCTTCCTTTAGGTTTCTGACTGCCTCCTTTGGGTCATTTATGTCCTCATTCAAATCTCACCTTCCTAGAGAGGTCTCCACTAACCACTCTAAATATTGGGTTGTCAGAAAAGTCATGACATATTTTTTTCTATGCAAAAATGCATCATGACTTTTCCGACAACCCAATAAAATAGACCTCCCTTTCTTCCAAGTGTTTTTCTATCCCGTCACCCATTTACTTTTCTTCCTAGCATTTAATACTGATCTTTTATTAGTATCACATTCATGTCTATGTACTTGTCTTGTTTCTTTTTGTGTTCTTAGTATCTTCAGACATGTCTGGCACATCATTGGCATATAATAAACACTTGCTGAATGAATGACTATTTTCAATGTTTAACTATTCTTGACCCTATGACTCCAATATCACTCACCATTCCTACTTATCTTTCCAGAGCCCTTCTCTAGCCATAAGGCTCCAGCAAAAATGGTCTTATTTAACCTCCTCGTACTCATCTCCTCTTTGAATATTGTCTCGATGTTAGCAGTCCTGTGGCTAACTTCTAAAGAGAAATTAAAATAGCTTCCTTCGACATATTTTTTCTATGCAAAAATGCATCATGATTTTTCCGACAACCCAATAAAATAGACCTCCCTTTCTTCCAAGTGTTTTTCTATCCCGTCACCCATTTACTTTTCTTCCTAGCATTTAATACTGATCTTTTATTAGTATCACATTCATGTCTATGTACTTGTCTTGTTTCTTTTTGTGTTCTTAGTATCTTCAGACATGTCTGGCACATCATTGGCATATAATAAACACTTGCTGAATGAATGACTATTTTCAATGTTTAACTATTCTTGACCCTATGACTCCAATATCACTCACCATTCCTACTTATCTTTCCAGAGCCCTTCTCTAGCCATAAGGCTCCAGCAAAAATGGTCTTATTTAACCTCCTCGTACTCATCTCCTCTTTGAATATTGTCTCGATGTTAGCAGTCCTGTGGCTAACTTCTAAAGAGAAATTAAAATAGCTTCCTTCGTCTTCAGTGACAATTTGCACTTTCCAAAGTACCCCAAGAAATAAAGAAATTAAGATACTTTCCATGTTCACTTTTTGCATTAAATCTCCTGATTCTTATGGAGCCTCAATCACAGAGCACATCTCTCATTACGGGTAAAATCTAGGAAGGGTATTAACGTTAAACCACCTTTCTGAGTTTACACAGGTGATGACAGAAATATAATGTGTTTTGTTTTTCTTTCAGATCTCCAACTAAAGACATGGATTCAGAAGAGAAGGAAATTGTGGTTTGGGTTTGCCAAGAGGAGAAGATTGTCTGTGGGTTAACTAAGCGCACCACCTCTGCTGACGTCATCCAGGCTTTGCTGGAGGAACACGAGACTACCTTTGGAGAGAAACGTTTTCTTCTAGGGAAGCCCAACGATTATTGCATCATAGAGAAGTGGAGAGGCTCAGAACGGGTGCTTCCACCACTAACTAGAATCCTGAAGCTCTGGAAAGCATGGGGAGATGAGCAGCCCAACATGCAATTTGTTCTAGTTAAAGCAGATGCTTTCCTTCCCATTCCCTTGTGGCGGACAGCGGAAGCCAAACTAGTGCAAAATACAGAAAAACTGTGGGAGCTCAGCCCAGCAAATTACATGAAGACATTACCACCAGATAAACAAAAAAGAATAGTCAGAAAAACGTTCCGGAAACTGGCTAAAATTAAGCAGGACACGGTTTCCCATGATCGAGACAATATGGAGACGTTAGTTCACCTGATTATTTCCCAGGATCATACGATTCATCAGCAAGTCAAGAGAATGAAAGAACTGGATCTGGAAATTGAAAAATGTGAGGCTAAGTTCCACCTTGATCGGGTAGAAAATAATGGGGAAAATTATGTCCAGGATGCATACTTAATGCCAAGTTCCAGTGAAGGCGAACAGAAGTTAGACTTGGAGTATGAGGAAAGCCAGATTCTGGAAGACCTGAGTGAAAGTGATGGTATTGTTCAGCTGGAAGAACGACTAAAATATTACAGAATGCTCATTGATAAGCTCTCTGCTGAAATAGAAAAAGAGGTGAAAGATGTGTGTATTGAAATAAATGAAGATGCAGAAGGGGCAGCTGCAAGTGAACTGGAAAGTTGTAATTTAGAAAGCGTTAGGAGTGATTTAGAAAAGAGCATGAAAACTGGTTTGAAAATCCACTCTCATCTGAGTGGAATCCAGAAAGAGATTAAATACAGTGACTCATTGCTTCAGATGAAAGCAAAAGAATATGAACTCCTGGCTAAGGAGTTCAATTCACTTCACGTTAGCAACAAAGATGGAGACCAGTTAAAGGATAACAGAGGGAAGGAATCCGAGGTTGCCAAAGGCAGTGGGGAGGTTCCTCCTTTCACTCAAAGAGTATTTAGCACATATACAAATGACACAGACTCTGACACTGGGATCAGCTCTAACCACAGTCAGGACTCAGAAACAACCGTGGGAGATGTGGTGCTATTGTCAACATAATCTGAGTGGCTTCTTTCTGACCTGTTTTAATGTCATTCTTGTTTGTTTAATTTAATAGGAAATTTAATTTTAAACACAGCTTTTGGGTGTATATGTTCATGTTGAAGCATTCAGTGGTCAATAAACACTAAAGAAATATGTTGTTTGTTTTTGATGTAAGATTTCTGTTTTGTTTTGTTTTGTTTTGCGTTTTTGTCATAGGGCGCGTGTACTTGCTGGACAAAGAGAGAGAGAAAGAGGGAAAGTGAAAAATCACTCTCCAGGAGGGATGGCCGTGCCACAATCCTGTCTCCTTCTTTCTCCTGGAATCTTTTGGGCATGCACGCACATGCACATAGTGTGATTTTTCAAGTGCCTGGGTCTGAGACTTGAACCACAGAGTTGGCTATGTGGGATCCAGTACCTAAACCTCCATGCTACTTGCTAGCCCCTGATGTAAGATTTGTAATATGACCTTAACGATTACAAGTTCAAGCAATAAAATGCTATTTGGAAAGCAGTACAAATAACTTGATGTATGAACAGAAATACTTTGGTGAGAATTTTATAATGCTGTAGTTTGTATGGGAAATGATTTATATAAACACATCTCAATATTACAGTCAAAATATTCAAATGGTGCACATGAAGCAAAATTAAAATGTGCTGTAATATCTTTTCTCAAAACTATTGTCATTGGAGTTTTTAAATCTGTAAAGTATGTGGAAGCTACCATGTTATAAATGCATTAATCCAAATCTTTGTTCTTTTAGCTGATACTTTGATTATACAACATCTTGTCTGTCACTTTTGAACCCTTCTACCTGTGTTGGCCTATGTGACAGGATGCTGTTGAGATACTTGTAAATTCCAGCAGTGGATCTTAATCTCCATGTTACCAGTTGGCCCAATCTAGTTCTTTTTAAGTAATCTTAATCTATTCCTTCGTTCTTCCCTCCCTCGGTCTTTTCACCCATCTTTTGGAAGATATTTAGAATTTTCTTAGTGTGTGCTTTTGGGAAGCATTTATGTTATTTCTTGCACCAAGATATTTACATGCTATATTTCAAGTTGGCTGGTAAGAAAAATAAGGATTTCCATTCCATGGAAAATACAGTAATAAAGAATAATAAGACTCACCTGGATTATATTTTCTTTAAAAAAGAAGGAGTTGAAATAGTCAATGTGAAAGGAAGGTTTGCCTGTACTATATAGTACATTGAAACATTTTATATTAGATACATTCATTGTTCATTACTGTGGATTCAGACTATCATAAATGATAAATCAATTGTAATGTTGTTTTCCTAAAGTGAAGGAAATATCTTTGAATTACGCTTACTTTTAGTAAGAAAGTAATGACTATCCATTTGACTAGTTATTTGAATTCCAAAGAGGTTCAGATAAGAAATGGGACTGGAGAAATTATTTTAGAAACTAAATTAGCTTCTGCTTTTATAAAGTTAAGCATAGTGATGCAGCCTAAGAACACATTCTTATATATTTTATAGTAAATAATTTTAAAAACCCATTTTTAAGTTTATTTACTTCTTCCATGAGTGAGACAGACAGACAGACAGAACCCAATGGGTTCTTGATGATGCATTTAACCCCCAGCTTTGGCCAGTCCTGAATCATGGGCCCATGTTGGCATACTCACGGAGACCTACAGAAGTGAACCTGAAACCTTGCCATGTGGGTCTCCTCACAGCCCCTAAAATAATAATGTTAGAAGGTAGAACCATTGACTTTTTAAATTCATTTTAGAATTTCCATTTGTTCTTTAGCTACACAAATGTGTTTGTGCTTTTGACTGTTACGATATTAATTCATCGGTAACCATGGTAAATCTCTAATTTAGAATTATATATTGATGTATTTACACAAGTAGAAATATTAAAATACAATACCCTCATATCTGGTTCTTTAGTAAATTGTGTGCGAACTAGAATTATAAACGTAGGGCTTGCTAGAAAGGTTGATGTCTTCGTTAGCTAAAGAAACTTTAAAATGAAATTATTGATAAATTCATAAATACCCTGACAGCTTAACTATGAAATGGCTGTATGCAGCTAGAAGGAGCAAACCTAAGCTGACATCTCTGTGATGTACCCTAGCTTTTCAGATGGTGCCTCGTTCATCCTTCCATTTGGCGCTCCTTCCATGTATATATACTGAACTACGTTTTCAGTATTGTTAATGTACCGCTACTTGTATGAAACTGTTTGGTTTGATTCAATCAGTTGTGATCTCTTATTCCTGAATATTTTAGATGTGCTTCTCATAGAGGAGCATTTACATTCTGGCTTGAGTCATGTTTATTTATGTAGTTATCTGACTCCTCTCCCCTAAAGGATTTGTGCCATCTTACTTTATCATCTCTTTAGTTAACCTGCCTTCCTCTCATCAACGTCTTTTCCCCTCCACTTGTTTTTTAATTGAATTACTGAATTTTAGAAAGTCGTGGCATTGTTTGTGTGTATTTTCATACATGGCAAATGACCTCATGAAGTTTGTACATAGTATGAAATTCAGAAGACTAAATAATTTAACAATAGTTAAGTAGTACTTGCAAATTTGGGGGGCAGAGAGACATCAAATCTTTGTTACTGAAACTTTTTTAAAAAATTTAGCATCAATTCTTAGTTTTACTTTTAAATTACAGAATTAGTCAGTTAAAACAGCACAAACAATGGCCTTTTTAGCCAGTTCAATGGTTAAATTATGAATTTATTCTCTTCAGGGTGTGCGTATAAGAAAAAATGTATTGTGTAGAGTTATGTTGTAAGTGGTAGACACACAAAATGACTTTAAAATATTCTAAATGAACTATTTTTTTCTTCCCAATTAAAAGAATAAATGGTCCATCATTAGTGTATAGATGCTATTCTAATCCATTAATATTTTATTTTTATATTTATTTAAACGTTTATTGTACATGACAAAATATATTTCTGTGGCTACATTTTATAATTTTTCAAAGTAGGATTTATTCTATTTAAAACATATTTTTCTAGTGACAAAGGAATACCTTTTAATCCTGACATATGTTTTTTTAAAAAATTAAGATATTTCTTTTCATACTATATGATCGATTTAATAAATGTGATGTGACAAATATAAAATGCATATCATTTCTTCAAGTTGTAATTGACCAGAATAATAAAGGACTGCTAATTACCTTTTATGTGATACTGTTTTTCTTAGTATGTTGTTTATCTATACTTTTTTAAAAAATGATCAGTTTGAATTATATAATTGCTAAGCTGACCCAATTAAAGTTCAGTTATTTTATGCCAGTATTAATATATAATAAATAAGATCTAGCAAGACTTTATATTCGGCTTCACACATATTTGTTCCAATTTGTCATGGAAGAAACTAACTTCTATACTGGATAGCTGATTTTCTAGCATGATATCTTACTTTCTAGAATAAAATACTTTGATGAAAAAATATTCAAGAAAGTGTCACTCTTTC
>NW_006207163.1:2050558-2070816 GCF_000334495.1 Tupaia belangeri chinensis
CTACTATCATTTGTATTGTTACTAGTATTTCTCTGAATGGGCCAATAATTTTGTCTGTTTTGAATCAGAAGTCATGAGAACTATAAGAAATTCACTTGCTCTTTCCTTAAACGATCATGAAATGACTTTATTAGAAAATTGTAATGTTCAGTAAAACACATAGGGTTAAGTTAATGCTATATTTTCCTAGCCAATATATCTCAATGTAGAGAGAAAACACACACCAGTCTTTTAAAAATCTAAATGTAATGTATGCTTTCAGTTATTGGAATTAAGAATCACAATTGTAAGTTCTGTATATCTAATAGATTCCTATTAGCAAGTGAAAATCTTGATTACCTTGATAGTTTAAACAAAAGTAAATCAAATATGCTTTTTAAGTAGAATGAACAGAAACATGTCTATAAGAAGTACTAGACTTGTGCTTTTCTGACATAACACTTTTCTCCTTCTGAGATGTAGTTATTCTGGAGAGAGTTCTCTATTGTTTGTATAGAGAATCATTCTGTTTGGTAAGAGTGGAGAATTTCACTGTATAAATTATTGTAATTTTTTTAAATAGGTCTCTCCTGATGAGCATTTAGGTGGTTTCCAATCATTTACTGCTACAAATAAAGTTAATCTATCTTGATTTCTCAGAGACTGGATTGCCAGATGTAGAATATTGGTTTTAAAACTGGCAAAACCAGTCAATAGTGTGGTGGTTAGGGTGTCCACACGGCCAGCTAGATAAGAGAAATGGAGGAGTTGGGGTTGCACCCTGACCATTCCCTGTGGAGGGTGCTTTCTCACTATCCCTCTTTTTTCACTCTCCCTGTGTCTCTCCAGGTAGTGTGTGTGCCTTCTGGCAAATTAAAAATGAATAATAATGATGATTAAAAAGTCAGCAAAAATATTTTTAATTTCAATAAACATTAACAGTTAGTCTCTGTGGAAATTAATCCTCTATGACCAGAGTTGGAAATGTACTCTTTTTGCTCACGATGTGTGTTATTTGTTTACTTGAATACAAAAAAAAAAGTTAATATGGTTAAATTAATGGATAAATAACTTATGAGGCTTTTTTGGGGGGGGGGTATTTTTGAAAAGGCCTTGAACATTGTACGATAAATAATTTTTAAAATAAAATTCTTGGGACCAGCCATGACACAGCAGTGACACAGCAGGATTTATGTGGGAAAGATCCTGGATTCAAGTGGTTTCTCGAGATTTCCCTGAGTGGTGCAGGATGCATGTGTGATACAGACCAGCTGAGACTGGAATGGATCGTAGCATATGGCCCGGGTTGGTGTGCCTGTCTCTCTCTCTGTCTCCTTGTGTCCCTCACGGAAGACATAAATAAACAAAATGCATTTCTCCCATGCTTTTCCTATGGCGCACTGATGTTTTAGATTCAAACTTTCGCACCATCTGGAATTTACTTTATTTTGATATTCAAAGGTAGGGAAACAACTGATTCTTTAGAATGATTACATTTAAATGATTTACAAGTTAGATGATTACAAGTCACTAAATTTTTTCCCACTTTTTTGTTTGTTTGTTTTGTTTATTTTCTTTTAGGTTTATGGCATTGGGTGCATATTCTCACTGGAAAGAGACAGAGAGAAACATAAGGAGGAAAGTGAGAAATCACCCAGAGGAGAGAGCCACACTGTAATTCCTTCTCCTCCATTCTCCTGGGAACTTGGGTAAGCATGCATAGGTGCCCAGCATGATTTTCAAGCCAAAAGGTCTCGGATTCAAACCACATTTGACCATGTGGGAATCCAGCCCCTTAACTACCATGCCACTTACTGACCCACGTTCCACTGTTTTTAAATGTCACTTTGCTTTTAGTGAAATGAACTTTGGTTTATTTAAGGGGCATTAAAAAGTTCATGGAAAAATAGAATTAAAGTATGAGTTTATTTTGTGAGAAATATTTAAAACTTATACATAGGCTATTATATAATATATATTTTCCATGAGCTTTTTAAAGACACCTTATATTTTGTATTTATTTCTGGACTCTCTAAATCATTCCATTGACTTCACAGTATATTTGTGTTCTAGCATTACACTATTTGAATTGTTGTTACTTAATAATCCTATTAATACTTGGTATACCCTTTTTACACATCCTTATTTTGCATGATTTTCCCAAAATCGTTCTATCGTTCTTGCTTTTTAAAAATTTTGTAATATTGGGGCCGGCAAGTGGCATGGTGGTTAAAGGCGCTGGACTCCCACATGACCAACCATGGTTCAAGTCTCGGACCTGGTGGCTTGCTTTCTCACTTCCCCTCTCTCTCTCTCTGTCTCTCTCTGATCAAACTGGAAAATAATAATGCTAATAATAATAAATAAAGTTAAATAAAATAATTCTTCAAAAAATGTTGTAATATTTACAATTATCTTGTATAGCTAAAATATACTATGTTATTTGAAATAAGAATCATTTTAAATTTGTAGATACAGCTGTGGAGAATTGACTCCATTGATACTGAGATGTGTTTTCTGAGAATACTTACTGTGTGTTTCCTGTTTGTCCAAGACTTCCATTGGTTCCTTCTGTAGCATTTAAAACTTTAGTTGTTGCATATGTAGTATCAGACTTACTCCTAAGATTCTTACCTTTTTTGTTTCTTTCGTAAATGAGATTTTATTCCATATTTGGATTATTCAACCAGCAATAGTCTCATATGAGTTAAAATATGGAAATTTCTTACTGATTGCCTGTCTTAAGCCCACACATTAGAACCCTATTTAATCCATTGCATTAACTGATATTACTTAAAATAATAAACTGGATTACTCTGTTTTAATCTCATGAATATTGATTTTCTTTTTTATGTTATTTGCAAATCAGAAAATTAAACTGGAAATGTAAATCTATGGAATTTCAAATAAGCCAGCAGATGGCTTTTAGCGATTATACTGTTGGACTCCTACATGGCTGACTATGGTTCAAGCAGATGGCTTTTAGCGATTACACTGCTGGACTCCTACATGGCCGACTATGGTTCAAGCCCTGGGCCAGTGGCTTGAAAATCACACTTGTTGCCTGTGCATGAGTGCCCCAGATCCAGGGAAGAGAACAGAGAAGGCCATCCCCTCTGGGGGTTGATTTCTCACTTTCCCTCTCACTGTCTCTGTCTCTCTCTCTCTCTCTTCAGTGAGCACAAATGCACTAAGCTAAAAACTTCCAAAAAAAAAAACTATTGTTCTTATCTTTGAAAAAAAAAAAACTGCTCTAACCAACAATATTAAGAGCAGGAAAAATTTAAACGCAAAGAGTTCTAATATTTCTAATTATCTGTGTAGTAAAGGATATGAAGAATAGCTAGTAATATTTGTAATGACCATGATTATTAGGTAGGTAAAAATAGTATATCTATTAATATTACCTCTTTGGTCAAGTTTAAAAAATATAAGGCTAAAAACTAAACATTTACACAAGAAAAATGCTCTACTAGAATGTTTTTCAGGAATGGCACTATTGTCATTTTAAGCAGAAGACTTTTGGATACACTAGATTGTCACTAAGTGCAGAACATTTAGCACTTTCAGATCCATCCTGAAGAATGTCAATAACACCTCCCCCTTTATACAGAGACAAACAAAAATGCACTCTCCTAACACCACCTCTCACCCTTCCTATTTCCAAGCATCCCCTAAAAGCCAATATTGTCTATCATTGCAAACAATAAAGAGATATGGAACTTTGTTATCATTAAAAGAAAGTAGCACTTTTATTTTTTGAAAGATATTTTTGCTGTAGGTTGAATGTGCTGGCCAGAAAAACAAAGACAGAGAGAGAGAAAACGAGAAATTTCCCCCTCCAGGGAGGATGGCCACACTCATTTTGGGCACACACGCATAAACACCCAGCGTGAGTTTCAAGCTGCCGAGTCTAGTACTCAAATCATGGTTGGCCATCTGAGAATCCAGTGACACAACCATTTCCAGTGACATAACCATTACGCTATCTGTTGGTCCCCAATAGCACTCATTTTATAAAAAAAATTAATTTAAATTAATAACACTCATTTTATAAAAAAAATTAATTTAAATTAAAAGAAGATATAGGTATTTTACACTGACTACATTCTGTTTTAAATAAGGGAAGGAGGATCACACTAGCTCAAGTCTAACAATAATTTATAAGACTGGGATATAAAAAGTTGTACAATTTTGGGTTTTTAAAATCATGATTAGCATAATCCCCATTTGCCAGGAATTCAGTCAGTCCAAATTGATGTAGAAATCATATAATGTTAATATAATGCTTCCATAAGTACTGCCTCAGAATGTGCTAGTCAAATTATTATTACTTTAATAGCTGTCTCAGCAAATGTAATCTGTAATTTCAACTAGGATGACATTAAAAGTTCAAAAAGCCTCAGTGTGAGGAAGCATGTTTTCCTTTAGCTTGGCATAATTCTTATCTACAGAGATGGTTAACAGTAAACTAAAACACTAATTAGTCTTCTGAGACAAGACAATGTTGCTTACAAAAGTTACTACCTGAACATTCACACAATGGCTAAACAAAAAAGTAAAAAGATAGAGAGAAAAATTAAGAACCAGATGTTTCAGCTACTAAGTATATCTACAGTAACTCTGATCAATAGGTATCAGAGTAATGGATATTTCGTTCTCATGTTCTTGACATTATTAGTATTTATACATGTTTATCTTGAACTAGTCTGATTATTTATATTACTGAACAATTTTTCATTTGAAAATAAAATGAGGGCCAGCCCATGATAAAATGTTTAATGCAGGCGAATCTCACATGGGTGGAGTCCTGGATGCAGGGACTTGAAAAACACACCTGCGTGTGTGTTCATGCCCAAACTCCCCAAAAGACAGAAAGAGTAGGGATTGCAGCATCACCATAGCCTATGGAGGGGTGCTATTTCATTTTCTCTCTCTCTCTTTGATTATTGCTCTTTCTTGTTGGTAAAACTGAAAATAATAATAATAATAATAATTTTTTAAAAAAAGAAACAACAATGAATAAAGACCAGCCTAACTGATGCAATCTGTAGCATATAGTACTACAGTGCTGGAAGCCATATGGTTGACCACCAGTTCAGATTCCTGGGTCACACTGAAAACACGATAGTCAGCTCACCTAGGCACCCTAATCTAGAGGAGGGGAAGGAGATGGTGACATAAGACCCTACTGAGGCACGTTCTCTTTCTCTTGCTCTCACATGCATGTATACATACTCTCTGTCATAAAAAAAAAGTAAGGAATGAAATGGTTTTCCACAATCAGTATTCCCTCTATTTACTTACAGCAATTTTCATAATACATTGGAAAGTAATTGGGTGCATGCTTGTTCTATACTGGCATATGTGATTATTCCCAGATTTTAAGCTTTTAATGAGTATTTCTGCAGTTCGTAATAAATTGAAAATCTTACACAATTTATGAAAAATATATGTGTGAATGTATTCATCTTAGCTTTATGTGCACCAGCAGGATAAAAGCCAGGTAATAGAGGATATGTTACTTAAGGGCTCAGGTATTATTTGGGTCAATTCTAATGACTGAAATTTGTAAATGTTAGTACTGACAGTTATAAATTAAAAACAAATATAAGCCATCTGTATATAAAAACTAAAATCCTTCATCCCCAAAGGCAGCAAATACAAAAATGGAAATGCAAAATTTTGGCTAATATGAGTTTTTATACCAAACTGAGGATTTGGGGACATGACATATTTCTTTACAGAATTTTTATAATTTAAAAATATTACAGAATGTTGTTCAGATTAAGAAGCACTAAGGGTATTTCCTGTATTTAACATTTTTCTGACTCCTTTATTCCTTTGTTGAGGTTCTCTCGAGGCTTTTATAAACATTAAACAGCTAGAAAGTGATGAGGAATGACGAGATCAACTCACTAGGAAAGGGAAACATGAATGCTGTAAATGAACTGTTTGAATACCAGGATGTCAGCTTCCTTCCTATAAAGTGCTACCTTTAAATGATATTTTCAAAAGTAAAATTTAAAAAGTTAGATTAGTCATTTTTAAGGTCTTTTTCAACTTGGTGAAATCATGTAAATAATACAGTCAACGGATTTGTTATGTGCACAGCAAAATATTTCTTTATTTTTCTCTATTTTCCTTATTTTATAATATCTTTGGTAGAGCCTGCACAGGGTTAAATGAATAGCCCACTAACCAACAAAGGAAGGAGTGAAAACTCAGTGTTGCTTCCCCCAACATTTTCACTCTTATCTCTCATTTCCGTCCAAATTAGTGAGCGGTGGAGCTGCCAGATTGTTAGCACTGGCTTTTACAGACAAAAGACTCATGGTTATTTTAGCCGAACAATATGTGACCAGGAAAAAAAAAGAATATCATTTGTGTTTTCAGAACAGAAAAATGTCCTGGAAATAAAGGCGGAAAGGAAAGTAACTGTATTATTTATTTTTATCTCTCTAGTACCTAATAGAGATTGGTTACTTATACTTTGCTAATAACTGTTCATCAATTTAGATACCTATCTAAAGGGCTAGCACCGTTCCTGGAACAGAAGACATATTCTATAAATGTTAACTCCACGTCCTAAGTTATGAAAAAAATGTTACGCTACACAAGGGTAAACTACTGCTTAAGATTGGTTGCTTAAACATTGCTAATAACTGTTCATAACTGTTCATCAATTTAGATACCTATCTAAAGGGCTAGCACCGTTCCTGGAACAGAAGACATATTCTATAAATGTTAACTCCACGTCCTAAGTTATGAAAAAAATGTTACGCTACACAAGGGTAAACTACTGCTTACACACTATTTTCAAAATGAACACTGCCTCTTCTCTTTCCTGTTTCTATCATTCAGCACAAATAAAGATACATGCTCAGGTAAGGTTTTTCCATTCTAAACCTTATTTTTTATTATCATTATTATTTTTTTTGGAGAGGTTTTTCGCTATAGGGTGCGTGCGCTCGCCAGATAGACAGAGAGAGACATAGAGACAGAAAGCGAGAAATCACCCCCTGGGGGGATGGTCACGCCTCAATCCCTTCTCCTCCATTCTCCTCTCGGGATCTTGGGCACGCACGCACACGCGCCCTGCGTGAGTTTTAAGCCACCGGGTCCGGGACTTGAACCACAGTCGACTACGTGGGAGTCCAACGACATAGCCATTACGCTAACTGCTGGTTCCCCTAAACCTTATTTTTAAGTTTTTTGTTGTTGTTGTTGGTTTATTTGTTTTTAACTCTTAGGAGTAGTTGCTATACTATAGGGAAGAGAATGGGAGTTTCATGTTTTTAAATGTTTGTTAGTATCATCTTTTATATACCTGAAATTTGCATGGCTCGTGTTTCTCATGGGAACACGAGAAAGAAAAAAATGGATCTCAGTAGTCTGTATTGTTTTGGTTTAGGTGCTGTTTAGAATAATTCCTTCCTAGTATAAAAATAGTGATTGTTAATGATGTTTCTGCTTTCCGAGTACAGATCTTTGACCCCAAATCTAAATTACCATGATGGGAAGTAGCAGGAAGGTCAATAGCAGAGCTATTCATCCTTTTCTAGCATCTTCCTCTATCATTTTACTCTTTGAGGTCACTTTCCAAACAACTCTAAAGTGTTCAAATGTCAAAAACTGTGAGGAACGGCAATTTCACCTGGATGAGGGTGGTAATGTTCACTGAAATTTATTATTCAAAGTAGGATAGACTAGGAAGGAAAATATCCTGGTTTGGAGATGAAATGTTTAGATCAAACCCAGTCCTAAGTCTCTCGGAGGCAATTCCCAAACCTGCCCCCACAACGGAATCACAAAGGGGCTTTTTAAAAATATGAATTCTTGAACCTCACTCTGCTGAATGTGATTAAGGAGGTCTGGATTGCAGCTTCACATCTGTGTTCTGAAATAGCTGTCCAAATGATTCTAAAACAACATTAGAGTGTGGTTTATTAATTATAGCAGAGCTGGGGACTAAAGACATTTCCAAGCTAAAAGGAAGATATGTGAAGAGCAGGCATTCTCCATGTGACTAGGAGAATTCTTTGACTTGAAAAAGACTTTAAAGGCTCTAGGGTCCTAAACCAAAGGTAATGCAGAAACAAATTAGCTAAGAGGTTGCTGTGGAGACTGCAGGTGCCCAAGCACAGAAAGCTTATTGTCTCATTTATAAATAGTGCTTAATCTAGGCTGAAAACGATAGAAGAAATTGGGTCACTGAGATCTCCTGTTGTCCTTTGAGTACTGCAAATTTATTTCATGTGTTTGAAACCTTTTTTTTCCTCTGAAAGAAGTCATTAAGAAGACTTGTATATTAAGAATAATAAACTGGCCCAAAGTGTTGGTGTTCTTGGCTCAAATTAAATGTAATTTTTTCCTACAAAATAGTAAAATAGATCTTCTTCCCAAAGCTAAATACATTCACTTCAAATCTGGGTTCCAGCCCTTGTTGCCTGAATGACTTTAGGCAAATTGTTCAGCTGTTCTGTACCAGGATTTCCTGAACTGGAAAATTGAGATGGTAATTATACCTGGCTTTTTCAAATGCTTAACGGGTAGAAGATACAGGATGGAAAATACCTAGTATCTCATCTGACATAGAGTAGGCTTTTATAATTATGGAAACTATTATTAGCACAATGTTTTCTTGATTTTATTACTTCTTACTATGTTCATGATAATTTTTTTTTAGAGGTTTTTGCTATAGGGCATGTGTACTTGCCAGAAAGACAGAGAGAGAGAGAGAGACAGAAAGCAAGAAATCATCCCCTGCAAGGGGGATGGCCACACCACAATCCTTTCTCCTCTTGGGATCTTGGGCACGCACGCACATGCACCCGGCATGAGTTTAAACCTTCAGGTCTGAGAATCGAACCACAGTTAACTGCATGGGAGCCCAGCGACATAGCCATTATGCCAACTGCTGGTCCCTATTCATGATCATCTTTAAAAGATTATATATATATATATAAATTGTTAATATCACCAGATTGAATATGTTTTGCTGTAGTTTTTGTTGTCAGCTCTTGAGAATTTAGAGTGTTATCTGTTCATGCCACTATCATTTGAGTATTTATAAAATTTGTGGAACATCATAAAACATCACTTAACATATTTAATTATAGTCTATCATTGAAGTAAAAAGTTTTATGTGGCTAAAAAGAGGACAGAAATAGAGCTATGAGATCAAATATGACACTAGTTTTATAAGCAATGTCTGTTTTTCCTTGTAGCATAAAAACGTGTTTATAATTAACTTGGGACAACAATGAAACATTTTGTAAAAGCTAGTAAGACAAGATAAAATTGCACTGTCTTTGGTAATTGAAAGGATTTCATATTCACAGAACAGATGATGCACTACAAGGCAGTAGAAGTTGCCACATTATCTTAGAATAGACAGGAGAACTTTCAACTTAAGAGAGGATGGGGTGAAAACATAATTCTCAGGTACCAAATGGCAGTTTGTAAAAAAATATTGTCTTATTTTCAGGAAAAAAAATTCAATAATATTTATTATGTTACTAAAACAAGTTATAGCAAAACAGAAGTATAAATTGTTTATAATCTATGCTTTTCTCAAAATAATTAAGTTTCTAAATATTTGGTATGAAAACCATCATTTTATAGACATATGAACTATTCATAATTGTCAACACTAAAAGTTATCTAGAATAATTTAGGAATTCTGTTTTCTTATGCTTTTTTATTTTTTTTTTTAAAAAACTATCCACTGCCTTCATGAGAGAGAAAGAGAGAGAGAGAGGGAAATGGACACTCCTATAGGGCCCCCATGATGGAATCCACCCCTGAGTCTCAGCTTGCCCAGAACACAGACATGCAGGCACACACCCAGCATGGTCAGGGAGATCCTGGGACTTGAACCCAGGATCTTTCCCACATGAATCCAGTTGCATTAGAACTGTCACCAGTCAGCCCCTGGGAAATTTTGATGGGAAGACTGAGACCAAAACTTTTGTTATAACACAGAAAAAGAAAGTCATATGAATATTTGGTAAAAACACTACAGCATGTTTATTTTATTCTTCAAAAACTGTTCAAGTAAATATGCTTTATCAGTAAAATACATTTTATTTTTTAACATAACAAGAGTGACAGAATCAAACCCCAAGTTCAAAAGAAGACAAATAATATTTTAAAATTTCTATTGCATAAATGTATCAGGAAAAAATAAATTTCCATGCAAAGGGAGAATTTATTATGAGAAGGATAAAAATTTATCTCAGTAGTGTGCATTGTTTTGGTTTAGGTACTGTTTAGATAATTCCTTTTGTTTATATAAACAAATGCTTAGAAATTTATTTTAGGAAAAGGAAGGGAAATGAAAAAATAGAACTATCAGAGTTGGGAAAATAGTTCTGCTCTATGGAGTTTTGGGTCTTATGAAGTAATGGTAGGCAGGTAATTCCTTGTGATGAATTATCAATGAATTTTGAAGTCTTACTTTTGAGTTAAAATGTTTATTTTCTGAGCTTTGTTTACGTCATTATCCTCAAATCTCAATGCTTTATATGCAAAAATATTATGTGAATATTTGGGAGAATAAAGATTTTATAATTATCTACCCAAGTGGAGCTGAGAGAAGAGAGCAACTGAAAGAAGTTAAATAATGAGTTGAGAAGGACGAGAGAACCCAGTGGATGGCTAAGGATGTTAAATGTGCTATTGTAATCAGCCCAACCACAGCGAGACACAATAACAAGATGCCAGGGCCAGACAGGAGGCCCAGTTTACTTCCTGCTTCAATGTAAAGGCCAGCCTGGTTCCATGTGCCATGATCCCAGCCCCTCAGGAGGCTGTGGCAGGCAGAACACAAGCTTGAGCTCATCTATAATCCCAGAAAGTAGGGGGGGACGAAGGAGCAGGATTGCAAACTAGATGCTGGCCTGCACAATGTACTGAGGCCATGTCCAAAACAGTGCAGACATACACACACCTGCAGTCCCAACTGAGGGACTGATGTAGGAGGACCAAGATATGCTGAGATCCTGTCTTTAAAAACATACTCCTGGGACCAGGAGGTGGTGTAGTGGATAAGGCACTGGAATCCCACATGGCCGATCCTGATTTGAGCCCTGGAACCAACAGCTTGAAAATCACATTGGGTGTATGTGCGTGCATACCCAAAAGCCTAAGAGGGAAATGGAGGAGAAGGGATTGTACCCCCTTCTGAGGGGGTGGGGATTCTCACTTTCCTTCTTTCTGTCTCTGTCTCTCTCTCGTGAGTGCATGCATCTTATAGAAAAAAAAAAACTTAAAAAAAAATGACTTTCTCCAATTCTCCACTCCCTCCTTCCCCAAAAGCAGAAAACCCAATATAGAAAAATAAAAAAAACTTGGAGCATAAAGAAACAGGAGCATTAAGTTTCCCTGCCATTTGGTAATCCTGGGAAACAGGAATGAGAACGTTTATATCTTATTGTACATGAGGGGAGTGCATGTTTTATTCAGATACTCCAAGGAAAGACAACTTCAGAAGCCTGGAGAAGATGGTGGTAGTCAAATTACAGATATTTAGGCAAAATGGTTTTAAAAGAAACAAGTGGCTTTTAAGTAGAGCTGCATTCTAGAAATGGATTTTGACCTAATAGATGGATTGGGTTTCCTATAATATTTAGGAGGATTTATTACAGTTTTTTAAATTACCCGTGAGTAATTATCATGAGCATTTGGTTACCTTTTTCCAACATGACTTTACCCTGGCTGATTTAGAGGAGAGGCAGTTTGTGACTAAACTTAGCATGTAAGTAGTTGCATTATGAATACGGAATAGTTGGAAAAAGACCAGGTCTGACCTTGAACTTGTTTATTTGCTTTGTTTTTGCTTGTTTGCTATAAGACAGAGAACAAATGAGAAGTCACTTCTCAAGAGGGAGATGGCCACACTGCTGCAATCTCTTCTCCATTCTCCTCTTAGGATTTTGGGCGCGCGCGTGCACACACGCACACACACACACACACACACACACACACACAGACAATTGGGATCCAACTGCTTTCATCTCCATGCCACTTGCTGGTACCTGAACTTTATCTTTTTATTATTTTATTTTATTTCGTATTTTATTTTATTTTCTGTAGAAGTTTTTGCGTTAGACATGTGCACTTGTCAGAGAGAAAGAGGCAGAGACAGTGAGAGGGAAAGTGAGACATCACACCCCAGGGGGGATGACCACGCTGCACTCCCTTCTTCATTCTCCTCCTGAGATCTTGGAAAGGCACGCATATGTGCCAACATGAGTTTCAAGCATCTGGGTCTGGGACTCAAATTGTGGTCGGCCATGTGGGAGTCCAGAGGCGTAACTGCTACTCCATCTGCTGGTCCTGTTGACCTTTACCTTAATGCTACAATTTTTAAAAGATTATTTTAGTAATCAAAATGTTGGAGATAAAATAATAAATATATCACTGGGAGAAAATTATATGGCTATTATATCATGCACAACATATAAATTAAAGATTGAGAATGAAGAATTTCCAGATTACTATAAATAGATAAAACTATCTGCCTATTTTGAATTTAAAATCTTTTAAACTTTTCATACATACACAAACCAGTAAGCAGGCAACTTCCCATTTATAATGGGATTAGAATATGATATGAGTTAAATAATCAAAACATTGATGCAGTGATGAGTCATTCCAAATAGATTTGGGCAACATTTTGTGAAGGCCTCTGTTACCATAGAAGCTGAGCTAAAACTGGCTAAGTCTCTGTCTCCACCTTTTTGCACTTAATAGCACCATGAGCTAGGCTCATGGGTGGTCTCTACTTTAAGCTTTGTCCCACTGTCTTGAAATCAGGATCAGAGTCCATGCTTAGTATTCATCATTCCTTGTAGATGCAAATTCAATGAGGCTTGATGAATACATGTTTTTTTCCATGAGAAGTGAGTAATGAGCTTTTATGCATAATGCCAGAAAAATATTTCTCAATGGTTAGAACAAGAATACACAAGTCAGAGAAAGGGGGAAAATGATTGGTTATAGCTCTTCCAGGTAATCAGTGCTCAATTGTCAAACATGTGAATCACCTTGACTTCTGTTTTCCTTTCATTTTGCCTATGTTAAGAGTTAACTCTTCTACAACAGTTAATCACACACTGGTTATCCAAACTGGACTCTTAAGAAATGCATTTGTTTCTTAATTATGCCAAACTCCTATATATAATGTCTCTAAGGCCCATTTAATTTTTGTCATCCATGTATTTCTCAAAAATCCCATCTTTGGGACCAGCAGTTAGCGTAATGGCTATGTAGCTGAACTCCCATGTAGCCGACTGCAGTTCGAGTCCCAGACCCAGTAGCTTAAACTCACCCTGGGCGTGTGCGTGCGTGCCCAAGATCCCAAGAGGAGAATGGAGGAGAAGGGATTGCGGCATGCCATCCCCCCAGGGGCTGATTTCTTGCATTCTATCTCTCTGTCTCTCTCTCGCCCTATAGCAAAAACCTCTCAAAAGAAAAAAAAAAAAATCTCATCTTTCTTTTATTGTCATCTTATTCCAGCTGGGTCTGGAAGGAATTTAAGAGTTTATATGCCTTGGATTACTAAAAAGTAAAAAGTATCCCAGACTGATGAAGTTTTGTAGATGGTAAAATTATTATTGCAATTTAAACTTTTATACTCCCAATAGAGTGTTCTTTTCTCTCCTTCCACATGCTGACTTGAAGAGAGTGGATTCCTGCTATTTCTCTGTGTACATGTAACACTTGATGTTCCATCTTGAAAAAATTCTAACCAACCACAGTATTTATGTATTTATAGCATTGTATTTATAATATTGATGATTTGATAATTTATAGTATTTATAGTATTGATGTTATTTTCTTTTCCAGGAAAAAGTATACAACAAAGTGGAAAAGTATCATAAAGCCTTGGAAGAACTTGATCCTAGAATTGAATCTCTCTATAATGCACACCTCATACCCAGCTAAGCAACATATAGACAGGTGCACAATATCTTCATTACCCTTGGTCATCTATTATTTCAATCTCAGTCACTAAAATAATGCCTAGTACTAACAATTAATAGACACTGACTGAATTCAAATTTTAGAAGCAATTAGAAGGTATGTACCGTCTCACCCAACTCAACAGTTCACATTTTCTGTGTATTGCAGAGCTCACTATTTCCAAAAGAGCAGAAAAAGCATGATTTCTAAATATTAAAATATTGGGCAACCTTTATAGAATCATTGTTCCATATATAGAATTGATTTTAAATATAACCCTGCAGATGGGTCATTCTGCAATGTGGGAAGCACATGAAAGATGAGAGTTGGATCCCGGGTCAACCTGAACCTCACAGACGCCAACGATTTCTGTGGGCTGGACTCCTGGGGTGGACTATGGTGTTACAAAACCCCATTAGGAGTATCCCTCTTTCTTAGAAAATAAGATAAACTTTAAAGCCAAAAATTAAAATAAATAAAAATCCTCTCATTGTTGTCGGTTGCTTTATTGCAGTGACCATATTTTACAGTACAGGGTACCCGTGATCTATGAATAGCTGATAGAAATGCCTCTCATCTGAGTACAGCTTCCTTACTTAAAAGTGTGCATTACAAAAGTGTTTCTTTACAGTGTTTCTTCAGTGAATGCATGCACTTATTCAGTCCGAACTTATGATAGAAGAGAAGAGATGTGTTCTCCACTGGAAGGATGTCAAGTGAATATTCTCTTTTGTTAATTTTTCAACAAAAGTTTGTTGCTAGAAGTTCCTAGTTTTGCCAGTGCTTTTATCTTTGAGGGGAATGCTACAGGGACATTCCAGGAATTACCTGTGAAGCCAGTGTCTGGGCTCTGAGTCACTGTAAGGAGGCAGCTACGTGTTTCCCCCACCCTACCTTTTCTGCCACTCCCAAGGGACAGCATGGGAGAGTTCACGCAAGGTGACAAATCTCCACACCAATTTGCTTCTCCAGACTCTCCCAGTAACCCATTATCAGAGATAATTGAGCCCTGACTGTACTCTAATTATAATTAAGACATTCTTGGTCTGAAATTTAATGTAAATAGTTCTAGGGAAGGGTGAGGAAGCTGAACTTGGATAAGCCTGAACTTCAGGTATCACATTTGGCAAAGAGAGTCACCAGAGGGAGGATAGATTATACCAAATATAAAAACAATAAGAAGAAATTACAGGCGGTTACATAGGTCCATTGTGGAGCCTCCCCTCCATACCAGCATGCTGATTTTCCTTTCAAATTGCTGCATTCTGTCCAATGGAGAAAGTGTCAAAATCTCCTATGTGATGAAGTGTCGAAGCCATGGTTTGTGTAGCAGATTTCCTGCAGGCTTCACAGACTACTTGACAAATTTCTTCTGTGTCTATGGGAAGCGTGTGACTTTCGACTATACAGTGAGCCCTTCTGTACCAGTGTTGATCAAGCTTAAATCCCAAAGAAACATCATCATCAATGTGACTTACAGATTTTCTGGGAGCTCCCAGAAACAGACTATGAATGTTTGAATTTTACCAGCTGTATGAGTGTCTGCCTTCTGCAGCATTACACTGCCTGTAGCACAGTAGGGACCACCTTCACTACTTGGATAATTATACTTTTCCCAAAATGTTTTACTCTCATTGGCTGGAGGCTGTTAGTGGTTTACTGGTCTAGATGTTAAACATCACTCTTGGTGGTTTGGACTAGAACATTTTTACCTGGACCAATGGCCAGGAAGACCTCAGCAAATTCTTTAGTTTCAGTGGCCTAGGAATATGGGCACCACTAGACAGCTCACTAATTGGAGTTGGCTACATTGTATTAGTTGATGGCTCTTTAGACATTTAGCTGTGATTAGTGCTTTGAAGAGGAGCAATTGCTTAGAAAAAGTCTTTTTGCCTATAGGAACTGGTGTGAAGTGAGTGACATACCTATGTTGTTAAAGTACACTATCTGTACTTTCCTTGCCTTCATGTAGGTGAAATAAAAAAATTAAACTGAAAAAAATTAGAAGAACAAATTAAATATTTTAAATATGAAGAGAAATATACCTTCATAATATTTACAATATGCAAAGAGAAATAAACCTTCATAATATTTACAATACGCATGAGGGGGGGTTTCAAAAAGTTCATGAAAAATGCATCTCATAAAAACGAACGATGACTGGACTTTGAATTTATTTTGCACCAAATGAAACTTATGCTTTAATTTTTCAGCAAACCTTCTGAAGTACCCTTGTACGATGGTGATCTCACTTTAAATAGGGTAGTTCAGCTTAGTTACATGTGCTGAATGCTTCTGCTTGGAAGGCTGAGGCCACACGGGAGAGAGAGCCAGGTTTGATTTGCAGACCACTCTAAAACCCAGGCATGGTTGTGTGTGCCTATAGTCTCAACTACTTGGGAGGCTGAGGCAAGGGGATCATGACACTGTGAGATCCTGTCTCAAACAACACACATACCCCCCACCCACACACACACTCTCTCTCTCTATGTGTGTGTGTATATATATATATACACACACACACACACACACATATATATGTATATATAGATATTTGTATATAATAGTTCTTTGAAACTTTATAGAAACCTCAAAATATTTCTATACATGATATTGATTTACTATGGCAACTTATATGGAAGACAGTTAAACGATCAGTTTAGAGATGTTGAAACTCTTCAAAGTTTTTCTCTTACAGCATTTTGATTTGGTTAATATCATAGGTAGAGAATAAAACCAGTTCTCTGACTTTACATCAGTATTTGACCTTAAACAGAATATGCGTTTTGACTTTCAAAAATCATTTTGGTTGAGTGTTTTTCTATTCCTTTCTTTTTTCCTTCCTTTCTCTCTCTCTCTTTCTTTCTTTCTTTCTTTCTTTCTTTCTTTCTTTCTTTCTTTCTTTCTTTCTTTCTCCTTCTTTCTTCTTTCTTTTTCTTTCTTTTTCTCCTTCTTTCTTCTTTTCTGTATTTCCTTTATAAATACCAAAAGTTACATGTTTTTTTCAGCCCAAAATTAGGAACTCTCCTGATATCTTTTACAATTAAGACTTGCAAGATTTTGTTTAGACTTCACTGGAAGGTTTTATCGCTTATATGGCAAAATGCATTCAACAAATATTTGATGAATTCTACAATATCTGTAATAAATATTACATACTGTGGAGGATAAGAACCATGAGCAAGATAAACATTTAATAGATCAAAAAAAATATAAAGTTCTCTGTCGAAAAAAAAATCTGTAATTTTTGCTTTATAAAAATATTTTTTAAAAACCTTTGTCACATTAGAAAAGTTTGAGAAGGGAATTCCTTTAGAGCCTTATTGAAATGTCTCAAATTATTTGCTAATAAAGTTTATATTAAACTCCTATTATGCATCTTCAGATGCTACTCTGAAATTTGTATGTGTGTGTGTATGTCTTATTAATAACCCTAAGGCCACATAGTGGTACAGCAATAACACGGCTGGACACATTAAAAAAAGTCCTGGGCTTGTGTCCTAGGACCTCCCTGAGCATGCCAGGCACATACATGCATGCCTGTAAACCAGGCCAATGGAGACTGGAGTGGATTGGGACATGAAAATCATTTTGGGATAGCTACCTCTCTCTCTCTCTCTCTCTTTGTGTGTGTGTGTGTAGCTATCTCTCTGACTTATAGAGGAAATAAATAAGCTTAAAGAAAACTACCAAAGTTGCACATAAATTATCCCATGCCTTCTTGACTCTCCTGAAGGTACAAATTCTGCTACAAAATCCTAATCCAAGAGACATATGTTAGAATGTTAATGGAGGCAATCTATGTAGAAATTGGTTTATTTTTCAGTTAGCTTGATGCTAAGTATTATATATATTCTAAGGTTTCTACTGTTAAAATATTGAAATAGAGGCTATTAGACAGAGGTGGCTCTAAAACCCTGAGTTTCTTAAATATGTGCACAAATAAACTTTGTGCCAGAATTAACTTTAATTGTAGCCTCTCCCAGCCTCTAATGTAAGTCTTTCCAATGCAGGCCCACACTTTGCTTGGGAGGTGATCTAGTTGGTGTAATATGTAAAATTATGTTGTATCAAGAACAGAGGCATTCTGACGGACATGCCCATAACTGACAACAGAAAAGATGAAATCTCTGGGACCAGACGTCGGCACAGCAATAAAGTGCACTCTCTGCAGGGCTGACCCATGTGGGACAGCTCTGGGTTCATTTCTGGGGCTCATACTTGCTCATAATCCAGAACTGGATAGAACTAGAGGTAGGTCGTGGTATTAAAACCCTACTGGGGGTATTGTTTGTCTCTCTGTTTTTCTCTTTCTGTTTTTCTCATTCATGAAAAGCAAGAAACTTTTAGAAAGGATAGGAAAAGATCTCCAGTGGCTTTAAAACAATGCGGACGCATTATAAGCATTATTTCTTAAAATAATCATTGGAAATCAGATATCCTATTAGTTTGAACACTATAAAATTACAGCTATTAAGCCATTTTTCACTTTAAAAATTTGCAATTTCATTCAGCTCAAATTAACACTTTAACATGCATGAACTCAGGGTGATGATCATTTACAGTAGACTCTATCTGCCAAATTGAAGGCTAGTTTCTGTGTAGAAAATAACTTGAACCAAGAAAATAATGGCTTTTGTGGTTTAGGGTTGCATAAGCCCCTTCTTTATTTACTTATATCTGATTGTAAGGAGTTCCAAGGACAAATAATTACTATTTTGAGTTGTGTTATACTGAAGACACACAATTAAGCTCTCGATTGTACTTATACACAGAGATATACAGTACTAAAATACAGTAGCTTCTTTAATGAATCTGATGAAATGAAATGTTGAGGTTAGGTTACAAAAAACATTTAATTACATAGAAATTGAATAAAATTCACCAGTAACAGAAAAGGGCACAGGAATCACCTTCTAAGGCAAAACTATTTTAAAATAATATTACTTTCAATTCTCATCTACTGAAAATGGAATGTATTGCTTTGAGTCCTCATTTATTTCTGATGTGGCAGTGAGCAAAACAATTTTCTTGCCCTCAGGGAGGTCTTATTGCCATTAGTCAAAATAAAAATAAACAAACATCCAGTATTTTAGCTGGTGATACTTGCTATAAGAAAGTAAAGCACTGGGGGCGGTAGGTGGTGTGGAGGGTAAGGTGCTGGACTCCCTCATGGCCAAACATGGTTTGAGCCTGAACCTTGAAAATCATTCTGAGTACATGTGTGTATATGCCAAAATACAAAAGTAGAATGGAGGAAAAAGGAATGCAGTGTGGCCATTTCCCCTGCGGAGTGATTTCTCACTTTCCCTTTCTCTATTTCTGATAGGAACACATGCTCTATGATGCAAGAGAAAAGGGACAATGAGTTCCAGGAGGTGAGGAAGCTCTTGCATAATCTGAAAAAGGAAATACATACCACAAAAAAAGAATCAAATGGTACTATTGGAGATGAAGGCTTTAATACAGAAAGTCAAAACCTCCTCTAAAAGTCTTAAAAGCAGACTAGATCATACAGAAGATCGAATCTCAGATGTAGAAGACAGAATCACTGGACTAGTAAAATCCACCATGAAGATTGAGAAAATAGCCCCCAAAAGTAGAATAATATAAGAGAAATACTAGAAACAATTAAACATCCAAACACCCAAATAATTGGTATCCCAGAAGGTGAAGAGACTAATAAGGGCATTGACAATCTATTCCATGAAATCTTAGAAGAAAACTTCCCAAACCTAGAGAGGCATTCAAAGATCCAGACCCAAGAAATACAAAAGACCTCAAATAGGATCAACAGAAGATCTTCTCCAAGACACATTATAGACAAAATGACTAAAACCACAGACAAAGAAAAGACACTCGGATTGGCAAGAGAGAAACGTTAAGTTACCTGCAAAGGATATCCCATCAGGCTAACAGTGGACCTCTCATCGGAAACAATGTGAGCAAGGAAAGAATGGTAAAATATATTCACAGTGTTGAGTGAAAAACAATTTCAACCAAGAATACTATATCTGGCAAGATTTTCACTCATATGAGAAGAGAAGACAAGACATTCTCAGATAAACAAAACCTGAAACAATTTACCAACACCAGATCAGTTCTCCAAGAAGTTCTGAAGGGGGTGCTATCCCAAGAAAACTAAAGTCAGACACACAGAAATAAGAGTTCTAAAACAACTAAGAAAATGGCCAGTTTAATGGTAGGGACAAGTCCAGAGTTGAAAACTATCTTCTAGAATTTAAACAGAAAGATCAGACCACAACAGAAGATAAAGTACATGAGTTTGTACTGTGAAATAGAATTTT
>NW_006207163.1:2070975-2102146 GCF_000334495.1 Tupaia belangeri chinensis
TATATATATATATATATATATATATATATATATATATATATATATATATATATATATATATATATATATATATATATATATATATATATATATATATATATATATATATATATATATATATATATATATATATATATATATAAAACAAGAAATGAAAAATTATTTGTTGACAATAACATGTATGATTAAGCCACTTTACAGTATTCTGGCTGGAAAATTGCATTTTGTATGCTGTGGTGATTCATGTCCAGTGAAAGTATGTAAAATAAATAATTAAAAAAATAAGTATAATAATTATTTTATTTAATTGTATTCATTGTCATTATTTTATTTTATTTTACTTTAATTTTTGAAGTTGACCAGAGAGAGACAGAAAGAGAGAAGGAAGATGGGAAAGCAGGCAGCTAGGTCTGGGATTCAAACTATGGTCAGCCATGTGGGAGTATAGCTGCCTTAACCACCACACCACCTGCAGGCCCAAAGGGCAGATATTTACACTAGTCAAGACTGTGTAGTTTAAGACAGAAACCAAATTAACTTGCTTAAGCAGAAAAGGAGATACTTGGGAACCAGCAGTTAGCGTAATGGCTATGTTGCTGGACTCCCACGTAGTTGACTGTGGTTCGCGTCCCGGACCCAGTGGCTTAAAACTCACACCAGGCGCGTGTGTGTGCGTGCCCAAGATCCTAAGAGGAGAATGGAGGAGAAGGGATTGCGGCGTGACCATCCCCCCGGGGGGTGATTTCTCACTTTCTGTCTCTCTGTTTCTCTCTGTCTGGCGAGCAAACGCACCCTATAGCAAAAACCTCTCCAAATAAAAAGGAGATACTTTGTAAAGATAAAGAAGCTCTCATAATTAAAAGAATTGCTGTAGGCAGTCTGGCATTTCTGTGGATCTTGGGACTTCTAAAAGGAAATTAATTATGTCCGAATTATCTTTCTGTCTGCTTTTCCTCTCTACTTAGCATCATTCTTTCTTTTATGAACAGATTTTTTTTATGTTATGATCTAATGCTTTGAATATGTCCCTCAAAAATTTGTTTTATGATTTGTATGCTATTGTGATGGGTACACAAACTTAACCCAACTATGGCATTGAAAGTTGGAACTTTTGTGTGGTGATTAGGATTAAAGTCACTGGGATGATGATCCTGAACCCCATGATCAAATTCTGGTGGATTTGTAAGGATAGGGAATGAAACAGATAAAGACATGGACATAGACATGCAAACTCTTGCCATGGGATGCCCTGTACCATGTTATCTATAAGCAAGCAAGAAGACCCTCACCAGATATAGCCCCTTGACTTTGATCTTTCAAAATCATGAGCTCAATAAACCTTTCTTTTTACAAATTACCCACTCAGGTATTTCTGTTAGTAGCACTATATCAGACTAATACAAAAAAAAATTAGTACCAGAAAGCACTGTGGCTTGATGCCCAGAGCCCACCTCTGAACCCTGCTTCTCACATCTTGGTGCAGTATTCCTCAGTCTTGGCATGGTCCAAGTAGCCTCGGCTGCTGCTTTACCTGCTGTAAATTTCCATCACTCCACAGGCCATACTGAAACATACAAGAGACAGATTAAGGTGGTGAGTATATGGTGGCAATGCTGCAGGCTTACAGAATTCAGGAACTCTGAAGGTATGGAGGACTCTTCTAGATTTCAAAGGGTATCTCAGACAACTTGGGGGACCATGGCAAAGACCTATCATAGCACCAGAGACATCTCAGAGAGTCTCCACTAAAGCAATGCCTAGTGAAAATGTGAGGTCAGCGCTACTGCAGAGTTCCTGCCTCTGCAGTGGAGCTACAGGGGTGTGGCTTCCTTTCAGACTTCAGAACAATAGAGCTGCCAGCCTCTCAAAATAGACACTAGTCTGAGAGAACTGTAGCCAGGAGGTTCTGAACTCAGAGCTGAAGCATCAAATAAGCCACCAGATCCATTAGGGCAGGAAAGCTGATGCTTTGGGGGCCTACCTTCCCCAGTATGTCCAAAAGGTAGCACATGGAGTGAAAGATTATTCCAAAGTTTTAAGATTTCATGTCTGCCCTTTGGGTTTTGGACTTGCTTGGAACCCATTACCTCTTTCTTAAGGAATGTGTGTGCTTACTCTCTGCCTATACCACTATTGTATTTTGGAAGCAACGTGTTTTGATATCATGGGCTCACAGTGGGAGGGAGTTTGGCTTCAGTCTCAGATGAGACTTGAGACTTCAAGTGGGTGTTGGAGGGGAACCAGCAGTTGGCGTAATGGCTATGTCCCTGGACTCCCACGTAGTCAACCGCAGTTCGCGTCCCGGACCTGGTGGCTTAAAACTCACACCAGGCGCGTGTGTGTGCATGCCCAAGATCCCAAGAGGAGAATGGAGGAGAAGGGATTGCGGCGTGACCATCTCCCCTGGGGGTGATTTCTCGCTTTCTGTCTCTCTGTCTCTCTTTGTCTGTCTGGCGAGTGCACGCGCCCTATAGCGAAAAACCTCTCCAAAAAAAAAAAAAAAAAAAAAAAAAGTGGGTGTTGGAGTGAGTTAAGTCTTTTGAGACTATCGGGATGAAATAGATATAGTTTGTTGTAAAAGAACATGAAATGGCTTGATTGTGCTCACAATTCACGTGTTGATATTTGTTTCCTATTGTACCAGATTAGGAAGGTGAAACTTAATCCAATCATGGTGGTGCCCCTACGATTGAATCCTGAATAAGAGGAAATGAGATAGACAGAGACATGGACACAGGCAGGAAAACGCTTGTTATGTGATATCCTCTCCCATATTATCCATTGGCAAGGAGACCCTCACTTGATTCAGGCCTTTGATCCTGGGCCTTCAAACCTGAGCTAAAAAAGCTCTATTTTTATAAGTTACTCAGATTCAGATATTTCTACTATTAGCAACACAATGGACTAAAATAGATGGATGATATGACCACGTGCTGACTCTGGTTTACATGTTTCCTTATCGTCTTTGCTAGGAAGAACAGAAATTTTCCTTGTTAGTATAATAAGAAACATGTCAGAAAGGACAGGTTAAACCAGTTCTTGATCAATAATTGCAAATGGGGCGGGTCACTAACCGGGCAATCTAGGGTTATGCGTCTTCCAGCTTCTTATGAGAGGTAAGGAAAGGTGTCTAAGCAGAAAAGAACAGCACACTAATTACTCAAGTAGCTAACCCAGAATCTGGGAGTGGAGAGGAGAAAATATTTGAATATTACCTTAATGAAGATGAAGAGAAGGAGAAAGAAATGGGCATTTTAGGCAAAGGAGACAGCAGGTATCAAAGCACGGAAACATGAAAGCCTGTTAACACTCCGGGTCACAGGACAGCAGTTGAGTAGAACACAGTGAAGGAGGTGTATGCTGTCAGGGGATGGTGAGAAATAAGGTTAGAAATGTGGATTGAGTCATAAAATACAGAGTCTTCATATTTCATGTTGAGATTTTGGAATTCCTTGACTTTGACAGAGATGATTTACAGAAGATACTGGGAAGGGAGATAGGAAAACTGGTAAGAGTTTGAACTTAGGTAAAGATACCGGAAAGCGACATAGGAAAACTGGTAAGAGTTTGAACTTAGGTAGAGAACATGAAAAGAGAGGAGCTAGAGATGAGAAAAAGAAGGATTTTGAAATGCAATAATTTGACTTTTTGTTAAGAAGTAGGGACAAGATAGAAGGTAAGTTTAGAATGAACAGCTAGAGGGAACCAGCAGTTAGTGTAATGGCTATGTCGCTGGACTCCCATGTAGTCGACTGCAGTTCGTGTCCTGGAACCGGTGGCTTAAAACTCACGCCGGGCACGTGTGCATGCGTGCCCAAGATCCCGAGAGGAGAATGGAGGAGAAGGGATTGTGGCGTGACCATCCCCCCTGGGGGGTGATTTCTCGCTTTCTGTCTCTATGTCTCTCTCTGTCTGTCTGGCGAGCGCATGCGCCCTATAGCAAAAACCTCTTCAAAAAAGAAAAAAAAGAATGAACAGCTAGACACCATTCCTATTGAGAGACTAGCACTACTGGCAGTGAGAGAATACCAGAGGAGGCAATGTACCTAACTCCCAAAAACATTTATTGATGTCTTCAGAATAGGTTGTTTTCTTAGGCATTTGGATTACAATTTATGCTCTACAACTTCAGTTTAAACTGTATGGTCAAGTCTAGAACGCTTACATTTTAAAATAGTTCATATATATACAAAATAGTGTGTGTATATATATATATATATACTATTATATATATTTTTTGAGAGGTTTTTGTTATAGGATGCGTGTGCTCACCAGAAAGACAGAGAGAGACAGAGAGACAGAAAGTGAGAAATCACTCCCCTAGGTGGATGGCCACACTGCAATCCCTTCTCCTCCATTCTCCTCTCAGGATCTTGGGCACACACGCACACGTCCCCAGCATGAGTTTAAGCCACCGGGTCCGGGACTCAAACCGTGGTCGACTGGAGTCCAGTGACATAGCCATTATGCAACTGCTGGTCCCAGTTCTTATATTTATTTATTTATTTATTTTTGACAAAAGTTTTCTTTGATTGGTTGGATATAGTGGGATTCCAAATAGAAGAATTTTCATCTATGAGTTTTCATATTCTAATCTCAGAACAGATCAGAGTTTAAAATGGTATTCAGAGCCTGACTAGCTGATTCTATTATGGGATTATCTATTACAATTGGTACAATTGATTGTGTGACCTAAGAAGCATCAATTAGTTATTTTTTAAAGTTTTTTTTTTCTTAATTTCATTATTGAGACTCAGAGACATACACATACAGAGAAAGAGAGAGAGGGAAAGATAAACTTCCTCTGTAGAGTCTTACACTGTGATCCTCTCACCACCAACCCAACATCCCTAGACAGTCAATCATAGGGCCCATGCCTGGTATGTGCAGGTTAGTTTTATACATAGGTCAACCAGGGAACCAATTCCATAACCTTCCATATGTATCTAGCTTCATTTCATCACTTGAGCAGCACTTTACTGCTGCATTATTTCCATTAGTAATTTTTAAATTGAGTTTATTCATCTCTAAAATGATAGACAAATTTATCTTCTAAATTCAGACATTTTTCTGATTATTTTCAGAAAACTGAGATTATGAACTGAAATTACATTGAAAGTGGTTCCAATAAATTCTGTCCTATGAACAGCCTGTGAAAAAGAGAAAAAATGCAATAAAATAAGTCTGTTTAATTATCATTTTTTGTTATATGCTTGCAGGTTTCTGGAAGGTTCTGTTTTGATGGGTATACCCTATTTAGCAAATTTCCTTCCCAACATTTTAAAATTAGTCAGCAGTCACCCAGAGTTTTTATCTCTCTCCAGGTTTATGTCTTAAACTTCATTTAAAGCATCTCCTCCATAGAAAGATGCCCTGGACACCTGGAACAGAAAAAAACCATGATATAAACTCACATTTATACAGTTCATGCTGTGAACCAGGAACAGTTTTAAGTCCTTTGCTCATAGCAAATCATTTAACCATCATGACAAGGTAATGAGGTAGGTTTTTGCTTCTTATTCCTGTCATTGCAGAGATAAGTACTGTAAGATAGGTATTTTAATGGTTTGTTCAAAAGCCTAAAGGTCCTGAGTGGTAGAGTTGAAGTTTGAATCCATGTAACTGTCACTAGAACCTGTATGGGTATTAAGGTGTCTGGTGTCTTTAAATTTTTGTTTTGGGTGAGTCAGTTGATGTCACTCACCTGCTGAGTTTATTTCTGGGAGACTCGCAGCAAATAGGAAGGAAATTCACTGTAATAAGGAATTGAATTTTGGTTACATGCTTCCTACTTCAGACGATTTTTACTGTGTGTTTTCAATTTACTCCAATGGCAACTAGTTACCTTCAAGTATACCTTAATTATTAGAATCATGAAAATGCTTTTTCCAGGGACAATTGTATGATGCATTATATTGATGTTTGTTCAAAATATATATTGACAATGAAATATTTACAAAATGAAACATTTATGCTTTCCAGATTAGTTTCTTGGGAGCAGTGAAGTAACTGACCTATTTTAACTATGTTATTATCATAACAATCCCTGTTGTGTGGACAGTATTTATTATTTATACAAATTCTGTTTGCAAAACTAGTATTCTGATACACTGAGGCTAATGAAGACTCTGCAGAAACAGGTACCTCTTGGTTTCTCTGCTTTTCCTTCCACGTTGTTTTATGGTGATAAGTGGAAACCTTTAACTGTTGGTTAAACCTGTTTTATCGCCATGCAAATACATTTAAATATCCAACAGAGTAGGCATTTTAAAATTTCTATTTATTTATTTATTTATTTATTTATCTATTTTGTTTCAGGAAAACAGAGAAGTTGAGAGAGAGAGAAAGACAGAGAGAGGAAACCAGGTCAAAGGATGCAAACTCTGGACCTTCGCATGTGGTTCGGTACTGCAGAATGTGTATTAGTGCTGTGCCACTGGCTGCCCAGATCAAACACATTTTAAATATATTGTTCAATACAGCAATGGACTGATTCAAATTAGGCTGTTATATTGAATATTATCTTGCATTACCATGGTAACTATTGACATGACACAAAAACGTAAATTAGGTGAACTTATTATATATACATTGGATATCATTAATATCTTATTAGAAAATTATTCTCCAAAATGAAAGTTATCCAGCCAACATTGCACATTTGAAGGGTCTGTATGGAAACCATGTGGTTTCCAGTGAACAAAATTACAAATGTGATTTTCCAAGTAATATATTTTCTTTCTTTCTTTCTTTCTTTCTTTCTTTCTTTCTTTCTTTCTTTCTTTCTTTCTTTCTTTCTTTCTTCCTTCCTTCCTTCCTTCCTTCCTTCCTTTTATTTTTAATTGGAGTGGGAAGAGAGAAGGGAGGGGAGAGAGTTAGACAAGTGTTTTTTGATAGAGTCTCACTGTGCTGTGACCCTTCTGCTCCAGCTTACCAAGCAGCTAGCATTATAGGTGATTATAACCATGCCTGTTATGTTCAGGTTGGTACAGGACTAGAACTGACTTCCAGCCTCCCAAGCTTGTGCCACCAAGGCTGGACTGAAGTAATATATTTTAAAGGTAATGTAAGTATCAAATGAATTGCAATTAAATTATCCATCCTTTAAACTATTATATTACATTGTATATTACATTCACATATGTAATAGTAAAGAACAAAGAAGTCAGGAGCAATACTCTAATTTTTTTATTAACAAAGAGCAATAGAGGTTTTTAAATTTTTTTATCTTTTTTTTTTTTTTTTTTTTTTTTTTTTTGGTATAGGATACTTACCAGAAACAGAGAAAGAGAAAGGGAGAAAGGGAGAAAGGGAGAATTCATCCCGTTGGGGGATAGCCATACCACAGGCTCTTCTCCTCTGTTTTCCTCTTGGGTTTCTGGGCATGATTTTCAAGGGGTCAGGTCCAGGACTCAAAATGAGCAGTTGACCATGTGGGATCCAGCCATCTTAACCTCCACACTCCCTGCTAACCCATAAAAAAGGTTTTTAAAATGTTTTGTCTTGTTTGGGGGTTCATTAGGTTAAGTACTAATAACTTTTTTTCACAAGGAATCCAAGGCTGTCCCCATGGCCTACTGGTTAAGAGAGAGAGATTACACACGGCCAACTGTAGTTTGAATCTGGTCCCAGCAGCTTGAAAAACCACACTGGACATGTGTGCGTGTGTGCTCCAAATCCTAGTAGAACAGAGACATAGAGGAGAAGAGATTGCAGCATGACCACTCACTGGATGATGGGTGCTTTCTCCTTCCACCCCAGTCTCTGTCTGATGAGTACACCTGCTCTAAGGCAATTAAACAAATAGAATTTAAATTGCTAGGTTTTCTTATAAATCAATATGGAAGTGAAAAAACAGGCAATTAAACAAATAGAATTTAAAGGGCTAGATTTTCTTATAAATCAATATGGAAGTGAAAAAAATAGAGTTTTATTTATATGCAATGCAGATCATATTACATAAAAATAACTGAAGAGAAATGAGTCCATAACCCAGAAACTGGAATACAATTGTAAGAGACATTGACATACTGACTTTTCTGCTGGGGCTTTCCAAGCCTGTCTCCACCTGTTCCTCCCCATGTTACTAACACATGGCTTGGGAGCTCCTGACTCATTGTCACTCTTCTTGATATATTTGGATTGACAGATACATAGCTACTACTTCACAAAACAATTTCTTCCTATTCCTAGAACTGATTTTTACCAACTATTCCACAATATTCTATAACTCCTCTTGCTAAAGCTCTGTAAAATTCCTCCTTCCTTCTCAAATGATAAAAAGTGCTCCGAGGAGCATTCTTTCTCCCACCATTTTCTGATAACGTCTTAGGCTCATGGTGCACTGATTTCCTTTCACAAACTTGTCTTAGGTAGAAACCTTTCGTGAACTCTATCACATGGTGTGGCACACGTATTTAGATTGACTTACAAAATGAAACTTCTAGCCAGAGTGCCTGTGATGTATCATTTATCAGTGATATATGGACTGTTATTTTTGGAGTGCTTACTTGGTAGTTCACCTTGTTTTGTAGAGTGCAATCTGCCTTCGGAACTCTCCAAACAAAAGTAATTACAAACATATTTCTTCACTAATAACTTATCATGTTGACTTAAGGATAGCTGACTCTATGCATCAGTCAAGGGCATCTTGCAAAACCAGATTGCGTGGAAGCTGACTAACAATACAGCTTGTCTTTGTAGAGTTTTATAGGGCATCATTTTGTAGTGTTCTTACAAGGCTGACTCAGCTCTGACTTTACAATTTCTTATAAGAAAATCAATGTTTTCCACCGTGATGATCTCAATAATCCATTATCTATATCCTACAGAACAGTAAATCATTTATATGACTCACTTTGTTCTAGAGCTATTCCACACCTTTCTTCTCTGTGACCCACTTTGTCCTTCAAAAATGCCTGAAATCCTTATTTTGAGAAGGATGAGTAGAATAATTTTAGTGTAACTGAAAGTTTTCTTACTAGAAAGTGTGTAAAAAAAGTCGTATTTTATTTTTATTGTTTTATTTATTTATTATTTTATTTATTTTTAAAGAAGGATTCTATTTCAGATCTTTAGAGTCCAATTTGTGGGAGGTTTTAGATAGATCTATCTATCATCTATCTATATTTCATGAAATCAGCTCATCTTTCATCTTTTTCTTCTTTTCTTCCTTTTCTCTCTCTCTCTCTCTCTCTCTCTCTCTTCTTGTATCAATCTGGATTTTGAAGATAACCATAGTCCAAAGCAAATAAGAATCCCAGTACTGAATTCATTTCAATGAACATTTACAAATTACTTTTTGGTGAATTAAAACCCTTGATGACATTTCCACAGTAAGATCTTTCATCATTTTATGACTTGTTTTGCTAGGGGTACATGTGCCCACTTTAGAGAGAAAGAGAGGCAAAGTGAGCACGCTCCCATGGAGGATTGTGAGACTATAATCCCGTCCCCCCCCCATTTCTCCCTCCTTTCAGGACTGTGGACACACATGCACATGTATTGGGCATGTTTTCCAAGCTACAAGATCCGGGACGTGAATGACATAGTCACTTGGGAACCAGCCACCTTAACCATTGGCTGGCACAACTTCATTATTCTTCATTGGCTGCCCAATTGGTAATAATAGACATGGAAAGTTGCCTTGGTGCTTCATTTTGTGTTTAGATGTTTCTTATCTAAGAGAAGCAATTCTCTAGTCATCATGCCCCCTAAACCTGTCCAAAACAAGGCTCGAATTCTTAAGGGATTGTAGGTGAAGAAAGGAGGCTAATTTGATTTTCATAGTCATCTGAGTATATATCAACATGATAATGCAGTATCGATAGTGATGTGCTAATAAAAACAAAGCAAAACAAAAGCCTAACTTGTACCGTTTTCTGATTTCCATGGTGTAAAATATCCTCACTGTGGTCAATTTCTAACTGCCAATCAGATATCACTGAAGCCAAAGTCGGATAAAGACGCTAATAATTGAGTCTAACTATCTGGGCTGGGCCTTTTCCAGCACAGCACGGAATATGGGCAAGGACAGGAACAACTGCTCAGTAGTATATAAATACTAAGCCCTCTGCATCCTTTGTGATAGACCATATTTTATTTCATGAAAGGCTAGAAAAGATATTTTTTTTCTAATCAGCATCAACGGGGAGAGATAGAAGGATCTTCTGTCAACAGTAACTCTAGTTTGAACGTTTTTCTTTCCCTCCTTTCTGTTTCTTCCTTTCTCTTCCTTCTTTCTCTCTCTCTCTTTCTTTTCTCTCTCTCATTCTACCTTTTTAATACACTTTCCTGTAGATGACGTTTAATCTAATAGCTTCAAATACTAAGTCTTATTACATCTATTTCATCATCCTTCCTTTCCTTGTGACACCTGAATTTCCTACTACCTATTAGTCATTACTATTTGAAAAATACAGGTATTTGAAGCTTGGGAATAAAAATTCACCCTCGTTATTTTTACGTGTAAATCTTTTCTTTTCTCTCTCCCTGTTTCTTATCACTCGGCTACTTTTGCCCTTTCCCAATACCCAGAATTAAGAATCTTCACCAAAGCTGTAAGCATGGTCTTGCATGACTTATCATTTTAATATTGTCCCTAATTGTACATTATGACCCAGGATCTTACATAAAACCATATGAAAATACTTTTCTTTTAGCACTAATTCATAGGTACATTGTTAGTAAAGAATACTGAGGCAGAGCTCAACCAATGAGTATCGCTATTAGGCCTGGATTTATATAAATAAATACAAAATATGACATCAAATTATGTAATTTATTTTGAAAACCAGTACATGAAATCATAAAAAATACTTATGGAATGTGAAATTTTATGCAATAAAGGTGAGTGGCGAGGAGATAGTTCAAAAAGCAGAAAGTAGGGCCATTCCTGTATCAGAGTCATTAAGCACAGTATGTAGGGAGCCGGATTCCTTGTGGTCAACCACAGTTCAAGTATCAACCCTGCTGGCGAGAAAAACACACTGGACACATGTACATTTGTACCGAAAGTCCTACCAGGACAACCAATGAAGGAAAAAAATATAATGGCATAACCACACTCAATTGACAAATGCACACATGCTCTTTCTCTCTCTTTTTCTTTCTGGTAAGTGCATGTGTTGTCTTGCAACCTGAAAAATAAATAAATAAAAACAGTAGTAGGAGAGGAGTTAATATTATAAACATGCAGATAAAACTGAGTCTCTATTAAGTCACTCTTTTAGTGAAATATTCTAGGCAAAGGTTCTTCCAAGGAATTAATGCAATTACAATGGCTATAGCTACTATTATTCATGATATATAGAAGTACTTGAAATATTTTTGGATGAAAAGATTGTTTATATTTTGTCTATTTTCTGTAAATCTTACACATCAATTTGATAAGTTCTATTCATTAGAAATTTATTCTCTATAAGTTTTAGTAATTATAATGTATTTTTAAGATTTTTCTTATAAAATAGACACTTTTATTAAGGGCATAATAATTAAGAGACAAAATAGCTGATGTACTTCAGTGTGGCTTTACAAAATATTATACTGTTGCAAAATTGTGGTATTTATAATATGCACAAAATTGTGTCTAGTTAGTAATGATTGTCACAAGTTTTTAGACAGGACTGGAAAATCATTACATTGGGATTTGGAAAAGTCCAAAAATTGGTTACATGAAAATTACATGTTTTGGGAATTAAATAAATATATCAGAGACCACAAAGGCAGCTAAGGAAGGGATAATTAGGCAACAAATTGAGACAAAGCAATGGTAAAATGAGGCATAGGTGTTAATAATGGAAGAAATATGAGGCAGGGTGTAATAAGGGATAATGTGTCCTCTAACTATTCGAACAAAAGTGAGAGAATGTGGATTATATTAGTATATAATTGTTATTGTACCAAAATAATAAATTGAACACAGGACACAGCATATTGCTTCTTTTTTTAAATTTAATATTTTTTTTTATTTCATTTTCTTCCATACATTCAGTCACATTATTTGTCTTACAAAATGAATATTTCAACAAGTGAACATTTCTCCCTAGTACTGTTGATAAAACTACAAAACATCTTCAACAGATAATACCACACCTCTTTGTGCCATTAATGCTTTGCCTCCCTGTCCCTCCCCCAAATGTCCTTCCTCAGACCCTCCTCTTTCACACACACTATATCTGGTGTTTACACCTATATACTGCGTTTCTATATCCTTTACACAATTAGTATATTAAAAACCATTTGTAAATTTAAGCATAAAATAAGATAACAAAGTAGGGGCCAGCAGGTAGCATAGTGGATGAGGTACTGGACTCCCACATGTCTGACCACTGTTCAAGTCCCAGCCAGATCTGACAGCTTGTTTTCTCTCTCTCTGTCTGTTTCTAGTGAGTACAAGTGTACTATAGCAAATTAAAAAATGATAATAATAACAAACAAATAAAATAATAATTCTTTATAAAAAAAGATAAAGTAAACAAAATAGGAAGGTACAAAAAGAGGACTTTTAAGTTTTAACTTAAAACAGTAAGAAAATAAATTGAGTAGAAAGAAATAAAAGTAATTTAGAATAAGCAATATATGTGAGGTTTTAATTGTCCTGGTGAGTTCAGGGAAGCCATGCTCTAAACCTATTTCCTAGACTCAACAAAATATTCAAGGTAGGATGATCTCCGTCTTCTCGCTGTCCCTGGCTGTCTGTCTCTCTGTCTCTCTGTCTCATGCTCTCTTTCTCTTTAAATTAATTTTTTTTTAATTTTTACTCTTTTTTGGTAGTATTTTTCTAGTTTTTTTTCCCTCTTTGCTTATATTTTTTAACCTTATTTTCTTACTCTAAGCTTCACTCTCCAAATTAGGGAAGTTAAATTTCTATTATTTATGGTTTATATACACTATGTATTAAATTTCTTAAATAATGTCAACAATTATTTACACATTGCTATTTAGATTTACTGCCTTAGAGAATTGTATCTGAATAGTTTTTTACTAAAGAATATCAAAAATTTGAGTTTTTTAAAAGTTAAGTAATAACCGAAAACAGAAGAATGACAATAACAAGATGCCTTATCAAAAATAATTACCTAGCAACTTCTGATAGCATGAATGCAACAGTAAAGAGATTTTTCCTCTCTTTTAAGCATAAAGAAATGAAAGATGCAAAACAATGTGTAATCACTAATTACTTCTTTTTATTAAATAACAGAAAAAATACCACAGTCTTAGATCATGAGAAGTAAAATTCTGTCTCTAAAAGTAAATAAAGGCTCATATTTTAATGTGATTTTAACCAAATAATTTAATTTTTCTCAATCTTAAATCGCTTTATTCTGTGTGAATTTTTTAAAACTCCATGTTTATGACTTATCTAAACTCATTCTTCAGTTGTTTTTTTATTTATTTTTTATTCAATCACTGTACACCTTTACAGAATACAAAATGGAGTTTCCCATCATGAATACTCTGTATATTAGTCCATATATATTATATATTAGCACCATATACATTATCATTAGCAGATAATTTTTCATAATTTATTATCTTAATAGTTACTAAACATTCTTGATATTCTTGATGTACCCTAGGTTTAGACTTAGGAGAAAGAAGACTCTTTACTATTTATTTCCTTGATTAGCCAAAACAGAGTAATCATCTAATCACAGTGCATTTGTACACACGTTCTAGCCAGTAAGACATCATTGATACATATCCAGTATTAATGCTGAAAAAGTTGTAAAGTGTCAAGGTTCATGTTTTAATTTGTCTTTGTATGTGTCGAATAAAGAAGCTAACTCTCAGAGCATATTTATGGAATGAATGGATAGATGAATGTCCTTCTCTCATTTGACTTTGTGCCATGATTAACATGACTCTATCAATTTCACTTCTGAATCCCATTCTTTTTCTGTCTTAAACAAGGAACATTATCTATCATATTTCAAGGTGAGAACTGAAGAAAGACAAAGTTGAAAATTACTTCATGAAAATGAAAAGATTTTAGCATTATCATGATAAATGTAAAAATACTGATTATTTTTTAAAAATAGAAATGTTAGTGAAATAAATATATTAAAATTTCAATAATTATGTTTTATCTTTCAAAAATTGTTTCAAGAATTAGGGGCCAGCAGATGGCATAGCAGTACTTCGCTGGACTCCCACATGACCACCTGCATTACAAGTCATGGACTGGTGGCTCAAACCTCATGCCAGAGGGAACCAGCAGTTGGTGTAATGGCTATGTCGCTGGCCTCCCACGTAGTCGACCGCGGTTTGCATCCTGGACCCGGTGGCTTAAAACTCATGCCAGATGCGTGTGCATGCATGCCCAAGATCCCAGAGGAGAATGGAGGAGAAGGGATTGCGGTATGACCATCCCCCCCTGGGGGGTGATTTCTCGCTTTCTGTCTCTATGTCTCTCTCTGTCTGTCTGGTGAGCGTATGTGCCCTATAGCGAAAACCTCTCAAAAAAAAAAAAAAAAAAACCAACCCTCATGCCAGGCATGTGAGCTTGCGCACCTAAGATTCCAGGAGGAGAATGGAGGAGAAGGGATTGTCATGCAGTCATCCCTTTGGGAAGTGATTTCTCACTTTCTCTCTCTCTCTGTCTCTCTCTACAGCAAGCACACATGCTCTAAGGCAAAAATCTCTACCTCCCACTCCCACCCCCAAAAAATCAAGAGCAATAATGTTTTAAATTTTAATTTTTTGTAATTCATATTTAGTCAGTATTCATCTTTAGAACATTCGAAATGTTTTTTCCCAATGCAAAAAGAGCACATATTAGTCAAGATATTGATATTATCATGTACATCATCAACAATAATTGAAATACATTTACTAAGCCATTCTTATTCTTAATTACCTGTTGAAAGACTTTTAACATACTCAATAAAATTATCAGACATAAAAAAAGTGTCTAACTTAGTAAAGGTGACTTTAAGATCTACTATTTCTGAAATAACATATAAAAGTTTTGGATTTCATTTTAATTTTTCAAAGAATGAAAGCAACACTTTAAGTCAGTCAGGCATTGCAGATAGCATCATTATTAATACAATTCACTTAACAATGGTGAACGATAGCTCTTTTATCATCTTGATAATGAGAAAGTGGTTCATTGTTATTAAGAGACCTATTTGTATAATTTAGCAATTTTACATTTTCAGTGCTCTTGAAAATAAACAATAAGATAAAATTAATTTTTATTCAGCACAGATAAATGAACTATAGTAATTTGATAAAGTAGAAAATCTCTAATGAAATACTTCATAGTATAATTATCTTTTCCAAATTACCACTTGTGAATACTTCACAAATATACCCAATGAAAAGTATGTTAATGCCATTTTCTGTAGTTTTTTTTTTTTTTCCCAAGAAAAAAAGAAATAGAGCACATAACTTCATGGATTTTTTTTTTTTTTTGAGACTTTTGCTGTAGGGTTCATACATTTGCCAGAGAGACAGAAAGAAAGTGAGAAATCACCCTCCAGGGAGATAGCCATGCTGCAATCCTTTCTCCTCCATTTTCTTCTCAGGATTTTGAGTATACAGGCATGCAGGTCCAGTGTGAATTTTAAGACACCAGGTTCAGGACTCAAACCACTGTCAACTACGTGGGAGTCCAGCAACATAACCATTATGCCATTCACTGGTCCCATCATGGATTTATTAATATCCATGAATATAAAAAATGCCATAAGTAAAACATTGCAAACTAATATTCCCAGTTGACTAAGTCCAGCTGCTTCTTGCAATCCATCTGCCACTGAAATGAGAGGTAAAGGCTGGAGAAGGGAGTTGATTTCTGTAACTGGTTACCCATAGAAAGTGAGTACCTTCAAACTGTCTCAAAAAGTGCAACATGTTCTTAGTAATTAGAAGTAAAAGATACAAGCGTGTGCCAATCATTTCTCACTATAACCAGATTCAATCATTTTCTGCTGAGTAATTATTCTGATTCCTCAAATACCTATTCCTGGTTTCTCATCTGACCATTCCTCAAAGAGATCTCACAAGGCTCAGCACTTGGTCATGTTCTTAGAGGCTTTTCTCAGTTTCAAAATGGCTGCAGTCCTACTAAGCCTTAAGCTGGTCAGCTTTCTGAGTAAATTATTTTTCTACAGTATAATTTAATTATTGTTTTGGGTAAAAAAAAAATCAAATTGTTTTTAAATTATATCATTTTTTTATATAGTGATTATTTTTGTTGGATCATGAACTTATCCTAACAATATAACAATTAAGAAAAGCTATAATTTTATTTTTTAAAATAAGGTTTATAAAGGGAGTTTGACAAAATTAATGGATATAGGCAGTGATATGAACTTCTGAAACATCACAATAAGCTGGCTTGATCAGTATGGTATCCACAACTTCTAGCATTGAACTAGTTAAATGATACCTTTGTTTTGTTTTGTTATTTATCATACTAAGACCATTTGATGTAGAAAGAGTAGCTGCATATGAGTATTTAAAACTTTTCAGTGAATACAACACAATAGTGTCAAGAAACTAAAATTCACTTTTCAACAAGTTTTCATGAGCTAAGCAATCAATATCAAACCAGTCAAAGTTTATGCCTTAAGGAGAGGTCAACAGTATCTGTATCCCATTGGTCACAGTCCTTGTTCACATACCACGGTACTCGAGTACCATGATATCCAGAAAAGCGGCCCGCTCTAAAGAGGTACCAATTTTGTGGTTAGTCTGGTAAGACAAATCACAGTGATATGGAGATATATTAAAGGAAATAAACATGTTAGGAAACCTTGGAATATCGAGGATTGTCATCCACCATTTTAGAAGCATACAAACCAGTTGTTGAGCATTCCTGTGAATACATCACATATTTCTTTCACTGAAAAAGTTACCGTGTCTTAAGAAATGACACTGTCAGCCACCTTTAGGTTTTAAATAAGATAATAATATTTTTAAAAGAGAGAGAGAGGGACCAGCAGGTAGCATGATGGCCAGGGCACTGTACTTCCACATGGTCGACAGTGGTTTGAATCCTGTACCCAATGGTGTGTGAGTGTGTACCCAAAATCCTGAGAAGAGAATAGAAGAGAAAAGATTGTGGTGTGGCCATCTCCCTGGGGTGGAGGGGTGATTTCTCACTTTCTCACTTTCTCTCTCTCCCTATCTCTCTCTGTCTCTCTGGTAAGTAAACATGCTCCATGACAAAAACCTACAAGAGAGAGCCAGAGAGGATCTTTCTGTAGTGTATGGTAACAGCAGTAAGATTTTTCACGACCATTTGCTGACTGGGCAGTCCTTTATGGGCAGGATTTCTCATAGAAAGTAAATATAACCTTTTAAGAATATAGAACTGGGACCCAGAAAAACAATTTTTAAAGTAGAAGTCAAGTGATCATTAGTTCTAAGAAATTATAGTACGGATTTGGCTGAACCAAAAAATAGAAAGCTATTGGAGGTGTGAGGAACAAGCTACAGCAATAAAAATACCAGGCCATGAAGATCCCAATGAACATGAAATTGTGCCAAACAGGACAAGAATAAAGTATAGTTAGAAATCCATTTAAAGAGCAAGACCATCAAAGTCAGCAGCAAATTCGAGATAAAAGATAAATGCATATGCAAAGTGAGTGTAAGGACTTGTGCACCTTACCTAGAAAACTACAGATCAAAAAGCCATATTGAGAGAAACACATGGCTTTCCTAGGTTAATGAGCTATTATTACTGAGATTTCAAATAGGCTAATTAGCTTACACTTACCATTTGCATGTATATGAGTTCCATTTTAATTTATTTATAAATTTAGTTTCATTTGTTTTAGATTCTTAAAGAGCTCTTTTTGTAAACAAAGATACTTTTATCAAACAGATATTTCTGGGAACCAGCAGTTAGCGTAATGGCTATGTCACTGGACTCCCACGTAGTTGACTGTGGTTCGCATCCCGGATCCGGTGGCTTGAAACTCACGCTGGGCGCATGTGCGTGCGTGTCCAAGATCCCGAGAGGAGAATGGAGGAGAAGGGATTGCGGCATGACCATCCCCCGTTGGGGGTGATTTCTCGCTTTCGGTCTCTATGTCTCTCTCTGTTTGCCTGGTGAGTGCACATGCCCTATAGCAAAAACCTCTGATAAAAAAAAAAAACAAAACAGATATTTCTGACCATCCTAATAAGACACATCTCCATGTAATCACTGCCTTCCTATTAGAGCTCAAAAGAGTGAGATTGCATTCTGAATGCAGGTGCCTGCATAGACAGAGCACAAATTTCATAATCTCAAGTTCTAGCATGATCCTGCAAAAATAAATGCGAATGAATTGTGTTTTACAAAGTAGTATTCTTCAACTTTATTGCTCTCAATTCCTCCTCATTCTTTAGTCATGACAGTTAGTGCTTCAGATAATCTATTTGATGGAGATGCATCACAAATCAAAATTAATCAAGTTCTAAGTAGTTTTTAAAGCTGATTTTCTCAGTACTTCATTGGTCCACATTGCTGGTCCTTGATTATTTAATTACACACCGTGTCATTTTCATATACCGTAGCTTTCATAGAACTAAAATTTAGTATATTCACAAAGAAATTAGCTCATTAAATGCAAAAGAATAAATATACATGAGTAGTAATTTAAAAATAGTGATTGTATTATACTATATAATGCTTTATGAAAAATCCTATAGATATCCAAAGGAGTCATTTATGTGACTTAGAAAATAATCTGAAGGAAAAGTTTTAATAAATTTTGTCTGTCCCAACGTATTTGGAAAAAAAAACTAGGACATCAACCTATAATCCTAAAATAGGAGGTATTACTTAACAAGTAAACATAGAACTCTCTAATATATAATAGCAGTGAAATGTACTGCATGTATAGTATAACTGAACAAACTAGCCCACCCACACAAGTTTATGTCTTATATTTTCAAATGTATGCATTTAATAATGCATAATCATAAAATATTAGGAATTAGAGCATGGACTAGCCCTATAAATAAAGTGGTTAAGCATAATGCTTTGGGAGCCAGATCCCACATGACTGACCATAGTTTGAACTTCAGCCTCAGAGGCTGGAAACACATGCTGGGTGCACACATATGCATGCCCCAAATCCTGACTGGATGGAGAAAGAATTCAATTGTTTTATAAATTGTTTTTATGGATAATGGTGTTTCTCTAGCAATTCAAAGGTTATTTTAAATTCTATATTACGTTTACTTAAGCAATACATGAAAAAAATTATAAGAATGTTAAACAAAAAGTAATCCTTTTGATCATGCATCTCCCTGGAAGCTACATTAAGTTTTTTTGTTTTGCTTTGTTTTGTTTTCCTTAGAGAGGTTTTTGCTATAGGTCATGTGCATTCACCAGAAGACAGAGAGAGACAGAGAGACAGAAAGTGAGAAATCACCTCCCCCCCCGGGGGATGGCCACACCACAATCCCTTCCCCTCTATTCTCCTCTCAGGATCTTGGGCACACACACACACACACACACACACACACACACACACACACCTGGTGTGAGTTTAAGACACTGGGTCCAGGACTTGAACCGCGGTCGACTACATGGGAGTCCAACAACATAGCCATTATGCCAACTGCTGGCCCTGGAGGCTACACTAATGTTAATCCAAAAGTTTCTGTTTTTGTTACTTTGATAGTTAAATGTGTAAGTTTAAATATTTTGTTTCCATTCATTGCTTTATAGCAGATTATAATATCTATAGTCATCCCACTATGAAAAGTGAGCAATTGATACACTTATATTGTCTCTCACCACCCTTCTATAGCAAGTTCAAATTATGGTTATTCTAAATTTTTTAAATAGTTGTTATAGGATGTGTGTGCTCACTAGAGAGATACAGGAGAGAAAGATAGAGTGTGAGAGAGAGACAGAGTGTGAGAGAGAGATCAAAAACAACTCCCAAGGGGATGGTCATGCCACAATCTCTTCTCTAGTCTTCTCTCTGGATTTTGGTCATGCACACACATGGGCCCAGTTTCTTTTCAAAGCCCCCAGGATCAGGACTGAAACAGCGCAAAGTTGGCCATGTGGGATCTATCTTCCTTAACAACCATGCCACTGGCTGACCCAGGTTATGGGTATTTTATATTTCATTTTCTTGTGGCAGTATTTGCAATTCTGAATTCTGTACTTATAGCCATCATTAAAGAAAAAAAATAATGTTGCTCGATAAGGAAACTATTAGGAATCAAAATAGGGAGTTTTGCTAACCTGACATAGCATAGTTTTTTACTAAGACAATTTTATGAGAAAGTACACAGAAATCCCAGTAGAAAATTGAGACGCTTCACTGAAGTCTGCCCAAGCAAAGAATTTTTATCATTTATTGTCAGCTTGAGAGAAAGGCTGAGGTAAAGTAAGTAAAGCAGACAAGTTTATTTGGACCAAGGCTGAAGATAATTGGGCACCACTCTATTGAAGGTCCTCTGTATATGTGCACCAAGGTCTTATAGATTTTACGATTTTTTTTGTTTGAGAGAGATTTTTGCTATACAGTGCTTGCACTCACCAGAGAGACAGAGAGATACAGAGAGACAGAAAACAAGAAATCACCCCCACCTCCCCCAGCGGAGATGGCCATGTCACAATCCATTCTCCTTCATTCTCCTCTTGGGATTCTGAGCAGGCACGCATACACAACCTGGCATATTTTGAGCCACTGTATCCAGGACTTAAACCACAGTCTTCTATGCAGGAGTCCAACAATGTAACCATTACACTACCTTCTAGTCCCAATTTTAGGATGATTTTTAGAGGGAAAAATTACAAAAGAGAAGACTTATGTAATTATCTGCAAGTCTTTCCACTGGTTGAAAAGCTAAAGCAAGGGGTTTTCTTGTATACTAGTGATTGTTAACTTTCATCATAAGAGGAGCAGGATGACCTCATGGGTGCCCAGAGTCACTTTGTTTAGCAAAGTGTGGAGGCAGTAAGTATGGACATTGTTTTAACTACAGATAAGAATAAACAGTCAAATGATTACAGCTAGAAGACATGACTGATGGAAGGTAAAGGAGGAACGTATTTGAGTAAGAGCATTCATAAAGCAATGAAGTCCAGTGATATATTGGTGACATCTTGAGCTATTTCAAGTGCCTTATCTCAGAGGCTTCATGCCAAAGTGGGTGGAGGGGAGGGGCAAAGAGGTGGTGAAGAGAAGTGTGTATCCCATGGCCATCAACCTTCTATGTGCCTGAGTTCAGTTTCACTAATGGCTTCTCAGCTACGCATTGAACAAAAGGAGTCTTTCTTTACATTATTTCCTTATTTCACTCTCTATTCTATAATTAACCCATTTTAATTAGCATATGGTAACTTCCTACTATAAAATATGATGCTGTTGTTTTTATTATCTTTTGTGATATTATTTTAATTCCCTCTTTTTTAAATATTCTACTTTTTTTTAAATTTTAGTTTTCTCTAATTAGTAGGGTGTGTGCCTGTGGACACGGTAATGTTCTCTCTCTCTAAGAACCAGCTTGGACTGGTGAGATTTAAGATGACCACCATTAATCACCTCTGGAAGACCCCAAACCATATCATGTCAGTAGCTTACTAAGTGAAACACCTAACAGCACCTTAACAGTTTATAGTTTCCAGAAAATTCACCCAAATAATTGAAAAAAAAAATACATGCGGACATGTGTTTTCATGGGGGTAGAGGAGGGTAGAAGTGAGAAACTGTTTCTCATGGAGGATAGTCAAGTCCCAATTGGTTCTCTGTTTCTCAGTTTGGGATTCTGGGCATACACGCACATATGCCCAGCCTGTTTCTCAAACCACAGGAACCAGGATTCAAATTATGCTGTCACCCATTGGATATTTAAGGTGCCTTAACCACCATGCCCCCTGCTAGCCTCAGAATAATTTTTTAAAAATTATATATTCAATCACCATGTATCATTACAGCTTGAAAAATGATTTTTCAAATAATACACTGTATATCAGGCCAGTTAAATATATTATCATGCATGTTATCATTAACAGACAATATCCCATTTTTGTGTCCCTTAAATGTCTTAGTTCTTTCTTTTCCCCTTGAGTCCCTTCCCCAGAATAATTTTTAAAAGGAGAGAAAAGGTAGATTTTAGATTACAAGAAATTCCTGCTTTAACTGCAAAAAAGTTTGATTATTCCCCTTCATATTACTGTATCACTTTCCTTCATAACACCACACTGTATCTCAAGATTTCCAGTTTAAGGTTAGCAAGAAACTTGGTTTGTCAGCTCCTTTCCTGCTTCTCTATTTGGCCATTGAATAAATCTTGTACTATGACACTCGGTTTCGGTTTTGTAAATTGGCTCTGCAGCACTGAACAGTGAAAAATCCTATGTTGGAGAGTAAATTAAAAATTGGTAACATAGGAGTTAAATCATTCCTTCTTTTCCCTGTCGTGATTTCTAGTGCTTGAAATTGTCCCTATTCTCAGCAAAAACTACTCATCCTTTTCATTTGGTTTTAATGCTGTGGAGATTCAACTGTTCTGCCAGCCTGACTGATCCACTGATTATTTCTACTAGCTGTATTTCAATTTACTCTGCTCATTCAAAAATTTGAATCTGTTTTTCATCCATTTCAATGCTAATATGCACTCCAGTGGTTCCCACTTTGAAGTCAATGAGAAAATCTTTGTGTAGAAGAGATGCCTTTGAGGGATAAAATAATTCAAGTTCTTTCTAGAATGAACATCAAATTTAAAAAAAATGGGTACAGCCCAGAAATTTGAGATAGTCTGCCTCTCTTTTTATAAAGGGGTAAAAATCCTTCAAATACATGTTTTAATTGTTTTACTCCATGCTGTGAGACTGGTGTCTTGGTGTGATATTTAAAAATGAAAATTGACGTTATTGTAATATGCAAAAAGGTAATTTGGAACCATTATCTATCTCTTAACTAGATTTAAGAGTTTATTTTTTTTCCTCACTTCCTCCCTCAATTATCATCATTATAATGTTGGTTAAGTATTTAAACACAGTTTCAACAGAAAACATGAATAGGAGAAGCAGACACTATTTTATGTTACAATTATCAGAAATAGTAAGCTATCATTGCAGGAACTAAAATAGGAAACAGTAATGAATATAATACTCATTATTAGAATTAGAGTTAAAATTTGGTACAATAGATGTAGAAGATATAAGTAACTCATATAATACTAGTATTAATTATCATTAACACTTAGGCGATGTAGCATGGTTCTTTAAAGCTGATTTGAGATATAAATTATTTCATGTATGTCATTAATATTTGATGTATTATTCTTTTCATACTGACTCAGTACACTCCATTTGGAAAGAGGCACTGAGTGAGAAAGAGATCTGGAATATTTAAAGCCAAAAGTGCCCTAACTGAAAAGGAAATCTGCTCTGACTGCTAACTCTCCTTTAAGAATTTTGCTATGCCAAGCACACCATCTGTGCTCAATTACTTGTTATTTTGTAATGTCAACATCTGCTTATAAGAAAATATATGCTTGCATATATTAAAGACTTGCTTTCCATACAAAAATGTGAAAGTTCTTTTTTTTGGTCAATCCACATGTAATTCATTCTTCATTCTTCTTTTTGTTCTCTTTTGAATAATGAAAGTTAAAGAAATAGAACATTGGAAAAATAAAAACTGACAAATTCATGTAACATGACATTAAGTGAAGATATCAGACTATATTTATGTAATTTTTTTTGAGAGTTTTTTTCACTATAGGGTGCATGTGCTCACCAGACAGACAGACAGACAGAGAAAGACAGAGAGACAGAAAGCGAGAAATCACCCCCCAGGGGGGATGGCCACGCCGCAATCCCTTCTCCTTCATTCCCCTCTTGGGATCTTGGGCATGCACACACACACGCCCGGCATGAGTTTTAAGCCACTGGGTCCGGGACGCGAACCGTGGTCAACTACATGGGAGTCCAGCGACATAGCCATTACGCTAACTGCTGGTTCCCTATGTAATTTTTAGGTGCATTTTATTGTGTATTTAGGTAAGTAATTTGGAAATGTCAGAGACTTTCACTGCAAAATTCTATTCAGAACCCAGTGGCAATACATTAAGTTAATGGATGGTGAGGAAAGGTACTTGACATAAGATAGCTAAACTATCATGTACAATAAGAAATGAATAAATGATGTCTACATTCGATAGATTACGACATTCATAACTCAAATTATTTACTTGAACTTAAGAGATCCTCTCACATAATATTTGGTGCTGCTTAAGACTTCTCTTCCTCTTTTCCATAAAAGGAAATCTGAATCTCACTACCAAATCAAATATTACCTCAACTAAAAATAATTTTCCAACTTGGTTCACGCACATTACTTATGCTTCCACTATACACAATATGTAGTTACATTTTAGTCATTGCATTTAAAATAATTTTTAATTTGTGTCACTAGTATAAATGCATATAGTTGATAAATCAAATAAAACTAAAAGATATAATAAGACTGGTCCTTATTGAAGCTAGACCCTCTTCCCAATGATAACCATTTTCAAATGTTTCATTCTTTATTTTTTCAGGTAGTTTAACCTAAACTTATTTTTAAAAATCAAGTTTTATTTCCTAATCTATCAAAGGTAGACATCATTTATTCATTTCTTATTGTAGATGATATAAGTTTAGCCATCTTATTTCAAGTACCTCACCATCCATTAACTTAATGTATTGCATTGTAAAATAATGTTCAACAGATAATGTTCATTTTATTTTTATGTATAAAAATGATTTAGAATTAATCCAAAAATTATATTTCTTTCTATGCTTTCTTCAAACAGTGCTATTTCTAATGTAAATAATTGCATTTTAGGGACCAGCAGATGGCATAATGGTTACGTCACTGGACTCCCATATAGTGGACCTTGGTTCAAGTCCCACACCTGGTGACTTAAAACCCACACCAGCCACATGTGTGTGCATACCCAATATCTGTAGAGGAGAATGGAGGAGAAAGAATTGCAGCATGGTCACCTCCCCCTGAGGGGAGGGTGATTTTTCATTTTTTGGCTCTCTGGCTAGTACACACATATTACAGCAAAAAGTCTCTCTTAAAAAATAATTGCATTTTATTCATCTATTTTGTTTTCTATGTATCTGTTTCTATATTTCTTTTCTAAATACACAAATAGGTCTGTCAAAGTTTAAGAATAATTTTCTCCAATGATTCAATATATATCGAACATATAAATTACATCCTAGACTTTGACCTGTTGTTTGAATAGTTATTCTCTGTGACTGATGCTTATCGGTGATCTTGGTGCTTCTCTGCTCTCCTGCAGCAATGGAGCAAGGGATTTCAATGCATTCTTGATTATTCCCTGTTCTGCTAATGACCTTTATTTAATAGCTTCCTAAATGCCAGAAACTAAATCTTATGAGCCATTCCTCAGGTCAAAAACAAGCAAACAAAAAAAAATCAAAGAATTAGAAATGCACAAAAGATAAAAGAGTATTTTTTTTTATTGATGTACTGGTATTGTCTAACAAACCCTTCAAAGAGTGCTTGAGTTAGAGAGGTGTACCTTCTTTTCATTGACTACACTGTTTTATAAATTTGTATGGGTAGGAATCATGGCATACAATACCAATAGCTATTCATATTGGTTTTTTTTTTCCATAAACAGTGTATTAAATTTTGTTCATTAGGTTGAAATACTATTGATTTCTGCCTTGGAGAAAAGATAAGCCTAAATATTACCTCCTACTGTTTATTGAAAATAATTTTGCTTATTATTTTAACAAGAATTTAGTATTTATATGTATGTATATTAAAATTTTCCATTGACCTGATTTTAACATCAGTCAATGGGCAAAATAAAATCTTTGAGTTATTTTTAAATATGCATAAAAGTCATACTTGTATCTTAAAAATGAACACTTATATTTGGAAATGTTTTGTTATAATCTCATACTAGATAAATAGCTAGGCAGCATAAAGAATTTGGGGTTGAAAATAATTTCTTTTCAGTGTATTGAAGATAATATTTCATTAATTTCTGTCAGATCGCAAACCTTATATTTTCCCCATTCACAAGCCTTTTTATGCCACCCTTTTTATTCTTTCTCTATTTTGGACTTTGAGAGTCTTTTTTCTTTCCAGTGTACAGTTTCAATATATACTGATTACTTAGTAATTCTTTCTACCTGGAAATTTAGATTTTTTTTTCTGGAAAATCTTCCTTTGTTGGGGTAGTAGTTTTAAGTGTAAGTATTAGCATGCAACTGCTCATTAAAATTATTTTTATTTTAATTTTTGTTATCACATCTACATTTTCAAGAAGTATTTTCTTTAATCTGATTACCTTTTATAAGACTTACATTTTTTATGGTAGGAATAGATTATTTACAGTTATTTCTAGGTTGGTAATTGTACAAAAAATAAGTCATTTTATGGACTCAGTGGCAAAAGAAAAGTTGCAATTTGCAGGACATGCAAAAGTGCTCACTTTAGCTAGAGTACCTGGGAAGAGAAGTGGTAAGAAATGGGATGAAGAGGTAAAATGTAACCAGCTATTGACTAACATCATCCATCTTTTCTTAGTATTGCTACACTTTCTCATTGGATTTATTCTCTGGTTGTTTTTAACACATGGTTTCCTTATTCAAACTCAAATTTGTTACTGGTATTCTTAGCTACCCCAAAAAAAGTTTTCTATTTGAAAACAAACTTTCACTACGGTTCTTCCCAATCCTGTTTGATGACGCTTACAGAATAATCTAGATAACATACACCAATTTCACGTGTTACTAAAGATATGATCAAGCAAACTACTTTAACTACCTAGGCTCATTTTCAACATTTGTGAAATGTGAATAGTAATTCTGATCTTACAAGATTGCAAGTAGTATTACATCAGATAATGGGCCTTACAGTAACACATAATCAAAAGCACCACATCTTTTCTAAACTGTGTAGAAAAAGATGGAGATTTTCTATCAAATTTCCATAAATTTTACTTCAGTTAAAATATACAGTCCAGAATAGAGGTCCTTTTAGAAACAGATTCAGAAAATGATGGTTCCATTTACAAAGTGTTTAAGCTACATAACAAAATTTTGGTCCCTTGAAATATCTGGACACTAATGACAAGAGCATAATATGTAAGGGCTGTCAAGACATTAAGAAATTATCCTGCCTAACCTCTCCCTTCTTACAGTTAAATTATATGCCGTGCAATTGAACAACTAATTACAGACTGTTTGCATTTTTCTTTAGGTGTGATTGTATGTCAGTCTCATCATTTAAATGCTGTACAGCAAGAGCCTAATTTTTATGTTTTTCTGTCTCTTACACTGCTTTGCCGAATATTAGCTAGACATATTCGGTTAAGTTATATTTATTAATAGCAGGTGATAATTTTTTTCTGACATTTATAAAAATAAATCACTTTTTTTCTCCCTAAGGATAAGTAAAATTTATTCTGGACTGTGAGGTATAGAGATGTAAAATACTTCTATTAGTAGGTAAAGATCCTTTAGGCTTTAGTGAAAAGTAGTCTTGATTCTTTCAGTTTGAAGGAAGGTTTTGTGTTCTCTTCAGAACAGAACAGAAAAAGGTTTAGTCCTTCAAGACCAGAGTGATGGCACCAATAACAAACAACTAATTTTAATTATGTCCAGGAGACAGATGCTGTCATAAGCATCATTTGTGGTAGGGTCAAACAAGAGAGTGCCAATGAGGCCTGAAAGGAAGAACATGTGGGCCCAGTGTTCAGCTTTCTCATCTGGAGAAATTCTCAGAAAAAGACTGAGAACCGCCCGGGGAGAATGTGTAATTTCTGACAGTGGAACTGAAAGAGTCTAAAAGCATTATTACCTGGAACATACAAGGCTGCATCTATAGCTATCTACTTCTATTCATTAGAAAGAAATTAATAGACATACAACCTTCATCCTGATGTTTTCCTCAGATTGTGAGCACGTTTATTAAAAACCGATTTATTTTTCTAATTTTTCTAGAGATAGAGTAGCTCAGGCTGATAAATTCCAGGTCTCCAACTTTACAGTCTTCATGGTTAACACACAATATTGGCTCTCCTCTGGGTCTCCAGGTGGCTAACGCTTTCTGCAAATATGGAATTGCAACCTCTGAAATCATGTTTGTCAGTGCTTAAAGTGAGCTCTCTCTCTCTATGTATATACTGTCTATTGATATGGCTTTTCTGGAGAAACCTGACTAATACAATGTGATATGAACAGAAGCAGAAAGAGATAACTAAAAGGTCACCCAGACCATCATTAAACCCTTCAATTTCAAATTAAGAAGTTTAATATTTACTCTAGGTGCTTGAGAGAATTATTTCTAGCCATTCTAACTTGCACTTAAGTTTTCTGGCAGAAGCAGACCACTTACCATTTCCAATTTTCTTACATATAAGATATTCCTACCTGCCATGTTTTATGTCCTTTTGCCTCTAGCTGATATTTTTATTCCCTTTATTTAAAAAAAAACAAACCCCCTTCAAGTGGCAGCACTTTTCTGTGACTTTTGACAAATTCTTGAACTCTCTAAAAGAATCTTTGCTTTATTATTTTGCTTCATCATAAAAATCTTTTGTTCTATATCTATATTTATCTATCTATCTCCTGTGCCTGCCTCTCATTTCTACTATAACATTACATTTGCAAGGCTCCAAGTTTTATTTTTCTTATTTCTTTAATATTTAGAGAATAATTCAAACAACCAGTAATTCTTGAATTGGAATAATGACAAGCTGTAATTCAAATTTCAATACCAAATTCACTTACTTTGTAAAATAATGATAGTTATTTGACACTGATGAATAGGATGGCCTAGAATCAGGAGAAAGGAAAGACAGGAAGATCTCTAAAGAATTCAAGAAAAAAGTCCAAGTAAAACTTAATGAAAGTCTAATCCAAATGGCAACAAAGAAAATAGAAAAGGTGAGAACAATGTCCTAAAGTTGCGATTGAAGACTCTATGACAAATTAAGTGTGGGAGGAAAGGAGAGAATTGAAGTCAAGTCAAGAATGTCTTATGCTTAGTTGGCTTCATGTCTTTATAAATACTATTTCTTTTAACAGGAAGCTCTTTCTTTTCCCATATCCTTTTTTGCTGACAAACTAACTTCAAGATCAAATTCAGTGATCCAAAAAGGGGGAAAAAAAAATCAGTGGTCCTCCTTTCTAAAACTATCCACTTGCAGTTTAAAAACATCCTAATATTTCAGATCAGTTTCTAATTATACTTACACGTACTTTCTTAGACTGCATTTTCTATCATAATCACAGCATTTATTATTCAGCATTACACATCTAGTTAATTGTCAAATTACTCCTTCAGGGATGGCTCAAATTTCATTTGGTTTTGTATCCTTCCTAATATCTTGGCTCCAGGCCATAATGAAATGAAATGAGACAGACTAACATGTGAAAATGATTGTATATATAAGAAACTATATGAAAGAATGTGTAATTAACATGAAAAGAAGTAATTTAGAAGTAAAAACTAATTCGACTTTGTTTTTATTTTATTGAGTTTGAAATGGCAGCAAGATATCATGAATAAATGTCCAATCATGATATTGAACTTAACAAAACTACAGTCACAGAGCAGTAAAAATGGGTCTGGAGTTTCAGGTAGGTATAGTTACTGGAAGCAATATTTTAAGAATAATTTATGTGGAAATGACAGTTGAAGTAAAAGGAAATAATGTGATTATCACAGATAAATAGAGAGAAAAGCATAGTCAAGAATTCAGCCTCAAGCAATACCTCCATTTACAATGTTGAGGAAGGAAATGTACTAGCTGCAATAAGGGAGACAAGAATAACTGGAGAATCAGAATATCAGAATCAGTTAGCACCCATGCAATTGGGAGCAAAAGTGTTTCAAGGATTGGGAAAGTGATTTAAAATGTAAGAACAGTTACTGCAAACAAAACAAAACAAAAACAAACAAACAAAACAAAACAAAACAAAAACAAACAAAAAACTCATTCTGAATTTATAATTTGTTGTATTTTTTTTTTAAGAGAGAGAGATTTTTGTTATAGGCAATGGGTGCTCACCAGAGAAACAGAGACAGAAAGTGAGAAATAACTCCCCAGGTGGGATGGCCATGCTACAATCACCTTACCATTCTCCACTCAGGATTCTGGGTACACACATGCACCCAGTGTGAATTTCAAGCCACTGGGTTCAGGACTTGAACCATGATTGGCCATGTGGGAGTCCAGCAATGCAACCATTAACTGTCCACTGGTCCCCAGTTATAATTCTTGAAAGACCTGCTATTTTGGTACAGAGATTATACTGATAATACTGTATTTTCTCTTTTGACAATCTCTCTCTCTCTTTTTTTTTTTTTTTTTTTTGAGAGAGATTTCTGCTCTAGGGCATGTGCATGTGCTCACTAGAGAGACAGAAAGAGACAGAGAGAAACAGATGCCTTATCCTCCATTCTCCTCTCAGGATCTTGGGCAGGCATGCACATATACCCAGTGAGAGTTTAAAGCCATCAGGTCTGGGACTCAAACCACGGTCGATTATGTGGAAGCCCAGTGACATAACCCTTACACCATCTACTGGCCCCTGACGATCTTTTTTAATAAAATTATCACATTTTAGAAAGTGTGAAATATAAGAAATGTAATAATGTCTTTAATTCTGTAACTTGAACAGTGGTATATATTTCTTTCTGGTCCTATTTGTTTGATTACTTTATATTTCATATTCTCATAGTCATTCAAAACTTAATGTGATCCCCCAGTGATTCCCACCTCATGGCATTTACACCTTTGGGTAATGCCTTTCTGTTAATGTGAGCAAGACCAGTAACAGCCTAATAGCTAATAAAATACAGCAAAATTGAGAGGATGATACTCCATAATTCAGCTGTGTAACATAGGGGATGTGACGAACTGTCACTGTTACAATTACAATAACAATATAATACCCATCATAGCAGACTGGAGACAGAGACTCTCCTTGAAACCATTCTGGGGAAGCCGACAAGGTGAGAAACTGAGAGCAGCCTCCAGGACCTGAAGGCATTCTTCCGCCAACAGCCAGCAAAATGCCAGAGATCTCAGTTGTGTTGGCAAGAAAATAAATTCTGCCTTTGCCCAGAATGACCATGGAAGTGGATTCCGCCCCCTTCTACCCCCCCCCCCCCCCCCCACCGCCACCCTTACAAAGAGGCCCGGCGGCTAC
>NW_006207163.1:2102795-2126368 GCF_000334495.1 Tupaia belangeri chinensis
CCCCCCCCCCGTAGAGCCACAATTTGAGAAGGTGGCCCAGCTGACACCTTCACTGAAGCTTTCTGAGACTCAAAGTTGAGCATCCAACAAAGCCGTGCCTAGATTCCTGGCCCCACTTTTATCTGCTGGTAAGGAAGAAAAGCTCCCTGTTAAAATTAAAGAAAGTTGGTCATAGTCATGGTCACCCAATGAATGCTATGAGTTTATTATGTATCTGTCCATCATTCAATCTACCTACCATCTATTTAGTTTATAATTGCATACATTAATTCTATTTATATTCGATTTTTCCTATAGTATTAATTCACAGTTGGTAGGACCACATTATGTAATGGGAATGGGTAAGTATCTTATCATTAACAAATTTCATTTAATTTAAAATAATGTTTTAAAATATCACATTATTTGTTTTTTAATGAAAGTGAGCGCATTATCTTATTGCTATTGAAACTTCATTGTGTTAGTTCATCAAGTGTAACTTTGTTTAAACTTTACCATAAGTTGTTTTCATACGTTTTTACCACATAGTGAAAGAGGTCAATGAAAGTAAAAATATCTGGAGGATCTTAGATGAAATGCAACCTTTGTGGAAGGATCTAAATTTTCAATTAAACTATTAATAGTAAAAATTTTAGGGACATGAAAGAAAGAACAATGAGTTCTGCTTATACTTTCAAATCTAATTAGTTACATTAGTATTAACGAAGTTAAAAATTGATCCCGAAGAGGAAAAACTTGAGCTCCTTCTACATACAAGAAAGGGGAGATGTTTGTAAGTGGCAACTATGTTATTATATAAAGCCATACAATGCAAAGATTGATTTTGAAGCATTTTCTCCAACATCACAATGCCTTGTTCTATTCATAATTTCACTAAAATTATACAGCTGTCACAAAGTCATGATGTGTGCACTATAGTAATGTGTGATAAAAGTACATTGTCATCCCTTTGCCATTAGCAATCATATGATGATTGATTTATTCTTTCACAAGTAACGTACGTATTCAAGACTTTAAAAATTCATGACTGTCTGAAAACACTTACATGATAAAAATGATAATACCTGTGGGTTTGTTTTCATAATCCATCTTAAAGCTTTTACTTCTGTACATACATACATGCATAAACATACACATGCATGTATATATACATTTACATATTTTTGTATATACCACGACAAATTCATATTGTGTGTATGTATATATATTTGCCAAATATTCAGCTTTGGTTAAAGACTCTCTAAGTTCTACATATTTTGTATGCCTAACTACCTACTAAATATTTGGGATTGAGCTCTCTGCAGAATCCTCATATTTAGTTTATCTAAGCCTGATCTCATCAACCTGTTCTTTTTCTTTACTCCCATGATTCTACAATCTAACAGGTCATAAAAGTCCCAGAAACCTTCAATAACTTCAGATGTCACTATTTTGCTCATCATCAGAATCCAAGCAGATTCATATCAATATGCTCTTATTTCTATTTCTTCATTGCATATAATTTCTTTTAAAGATTACTTAAATAGCCACCACAGTTTTTTCCCTGCTTCCATTCTTTCAGGATATTTAAGTTAGATCAGGCCACCAATAGTTGGTTCACATTCAAGGTTGGTGAGAATAAAAACATGTAATTCATTTTAGATATGTTAACCAAAAGACACTATAAATAGATACCACTCCAGTGTCCAACTAGTTACTTTTTAAATCAGTAATGTATTTCAGTGATCAATGCATGAAGAGAATTGTTTAACATTAAAAGTTAAGACTAGTAGTTGGATGGATAATAAAGGCATAAAATAACAGACATAATTGAGTATAATTATAGTGTGATTTCTCAAGAATTATACTTAATTACATGAGCAGCTCTAACAAAGAAAGTGACTAAATATTTTGTACCTCTACAAAATATTAGGTCTAAGTAAAGATACAAAAGGAGTAAAAAGTGAGAGAAAAAAAAAACTAACAATTAATTAATTACCTGCTAAATTAGATCTTGTCTACAAGATATAACAAATAATTTTCTTAATTGTTGGAATTAAATTGTACATACATAAACAAATTTTAATATGATCTCTTTTATATTTATCACTAAATTTTATTTTAAAATCTTCATTGTTGGGGACCAGCAGTTGGTGTAATGGTTATGTTGCTGGACTCCTATGTATTCGACCACAATTTGAGTCCTGGACCCAGGGGCTTAAACTCATGCCGGGCATGTGTGCATGCATGCCCAAGATCCCAAGAGGAGAATGGAGAAGGGATTGTGGCATGACCATCCCCCTGGGGGGTGATTTCTCGCTTTCTTTTTCTCTCTCTCTGTCTTTTTGGTGAGCGCACATGCCCTATAACAAAAGTCTCTCCAAAAAAAAAAAAAAAAAACTTTATTTTAAAAGGAACCAATTTTTTTAAAACTCAATTTATACCAAGCATAATGGCTATGTCGCTGGACTCCCACATAATCGACCACCGTTCACGTCCCGGACCCGGTGGCTTAAAACTCACACGGGCCGCATGTGCGTGCGTGCCCAAGATCCCGAGAGGAGAATGGAGGAGAAGGGATTGCGGCGTGACCATCCCCACTGGGGGGTGATTTCTCGCTTTCTGTCTCTATGTCTCTCTCTGTCTGTCTGGCGAGTGCGTGTGTCCTATAGCAAAAGTCTCTCCAAAAAAAAAAAAAAAAAACTTTATTGTAAAAGGTACCAATTGTTATATAACTCATATTATACCATGCAATTCTATGAACCATTCTATAAGAAATGTATTACTAACATTTCAGAGTTCATAAAACTGAAGCCCAAGAGAACCAGCACTTAGCGTAATGGCTATGTCGCTGGACTCCCACGTAGTCGACTGTGGTTCGCGTCCCGGACTCGGTGGTTTAGAACTCACGCTGGGCACATGTGCGTGCGTGCCCAAGATCCCGAGAGGAGAATGGAGAAGGGATTGTGGCGTGATCATTCCCTCTGGGGGGGTGATTTCTCGCTTTCTGTCTCTATGTCTCTGTCTGTCTGTCTGGCGAGTGCACGCGCCCTATAGCAAAAACCTCTCCATGAAAAAAAAAAAAAAAACTGAAGCCCAAGATCATGCTAACAATAAGGAATAGAGAATTTGAGGTTTGAATCACAGTTCCATATATTAACTTCATAGTCACTTAATAGGAATTATATAGATTAGCAGTTCTCAACTAGAGTGGTTTTGCTTCTGCAGGGAACATTTGTCAATGTCTGGAGATACATATGGTTATCACAGTGGAGGTGGGGGTGGGCAGGGTTGCCATTAACATCTAGTGGACAGTGGCCAGAGATGTTGCTAAAGATTCTACAAAGCACAGCGCAACACCTCTTAGTGAAGAATTATATGATCTTCATTGCCTATGTGATTATGCTATTAATGCTGAGGTTGAGAAACCTGGAATAGATAAAATGAAGTCCTGTGATGACAATAAGAAAAACAGAGTAAGTCCTATAGGTCTTATAACTTGAGGAACCCATAGAAATATTAAGAAAAGAAAATGTATTATTGAATTGGTAACAACAAAAGTAAAGATGAAACTTAATAAAAGTTTACTTATGACTGGTCTTAAAAGTTTTACAATACAAATGAATATATAAAAGAGAATTATATGAAAAATTTCCACCTTCTCAAGATAGGAAATGTGATTTCAATTATTTTAGAAAGAATTTTTATTAATAAAATGTAAATGGGCAGGTATTTTGCTTTATGAAGTATAAATGCATAGTTCCTTCTTTCATAGACATTATGGAGGGTAAAGACACATCACCCATTACCTGGAAGCTCAGTGAGAAAAAAGCAAAGCACCCTATTAAACATACACACTTAGAAAGACAACTACAGCAGTGCATTTCTGTATAACTGCAGACCATTTCATCTCTTATTTCAAGATTTAAATCTCTTCCTTCTTGTTAATTCATCTAAGTGACCTAAATCACTTCTACAAGAATGTATAGCATAAACTGACCGGAGGCTTTGATAGTCTGTACTTACGACCATGAAGTTATTTGCATCTTGAAAAACTGTCTTTTTATAGCTGATCAAAGAATTCCAGGATTTTATTTGTATATCCTGTTTAGAAAAGTTCACATTATTTTTCATTTCAATGTTTTCGGTTAAACAGTTTCTTTTGAAAATCATCTGGGAACTTTTGACAGATACTTCTTCAATGTCTGAGTGATACCTTTTTTGACACATCAATTAAGTGTCAGACTGTGGCTTACTTTGTGGTATGATGGGATTTGGCTATGTGCCATGACCTCCTAATAATTTTTATTTGCCATTATGGCAAATAATTCAGCTAATGATAATTGAGTAGGGGTATATCTTCAGCATCCTTCTCTTCTAACTTTCTACACACAGAGAGAGACAATGAAAAGAACCAGAGTCAACTTGATTTCTTAGCCTACAGAGGGTAGATGCCACTATACTCTGAATCCAGTTTCAAAAACATTTATCATTGAAAAATAATAGACTAGACATTGAACATATGGGTCTCTTAGCTTTTCATGAAATCTTTAAGCCATTTTAAAAGGAAAATTTTATTGGCTTAAATTATTTATTACATGACCTCCAAAATAATTAAACTGCATAGTTTAAGAAAAGATACAATTTATATTGTATAATACACAATTTTACTCCAAAGTAGCATGTGTCTCTGTTGTGAAAGAAAGTACATATCATATAAGAAATACAATAGATCACCAAACATTATATAATCTTGTTTTCAGCACTGTAAATAATGAATCAATGACTACATCTAGATTAAAAATAAAAACATATTAAAAAGATTTTTCTGGCTTAGTGTTATTTAGCAAAATAAAAATTAGTATTAGTACCATGTTAGCAAATATACTCAAAACATACAGACATTTCCAAAATGTGCTATTTGCTAATTTTCATAATGTGGTTAGAAGTAATTGGATAATTTTTTCAACTTTTTTCTTTTGAGACTTTCTTTCTAGTGCTGAACCTCAATATTGCTTTTCTTGGTTGCCATTAGAAACACTGACAGTTACTACAGCATCAATCTGATAATTACATATTTCCAAAAGATACTGACAAGGGAAAAGTGACTGTAATTACTTAAAGTTATGGAAATAAAATGTTTAAAACATCATTAATGGTTACACTTTTGGTATATATTATTGAGATATTTAAGATATGGAAACAGATGTAAAACTACTAAATGGACTCACAATTTATACATGTGTGCTGTAAAGATCAATGTATACCTAGCAATGAATAAATGATTGAACAATTTTAGTGTTATATAAGCAACAGGGTACATTATTCATAATTGCTGACTACAAAAACATCTCGAATCCTAGGCTCAACATAAATTTAGATAATTAGATTAATATAAATAGCTCAAAAGGGAAAGCTTCTGTCCTGTTTTATTTAATCTATCTCTCAAGTCAAATAACTACCACAAATTTGCTATTAACAATAATTACCATCTTGCTTTATTGTACTGTCTTTTTGTATTTCCTTATAGGCAGAACATACAGAAGTGAAGATTATATAAGTACAAACAACACAATATAGTTAAGAAACACCTTTCTTACTGTTAAAGAAGCATTTCTATAATACCCTCAGTTATTTTCATTCTAACAATTTCAATGTTATTTAGCCCATCCATGTGTTTCTAACAAACTAAGTAGCTTTAAAAGAAAAAAGCATGCAAACAAGTCATCGTCTTTCATTCTTAATTACAGAGAAGAAGACTACATATTTGAACATCATTGTCTCTTGCTAAATGAGACTAATGGCAAATTTAGCTTGAAAGTTTAATACTTTACTTTCTAGAATGACTAGAACAATTAATAATAAATTCCACAAAGAAACAAAAGACTCAACAAGATTATAAACCATTGTTTCTAATAGACATTTACAGAACACGCATCTGACAATAGAATAAACTTTTTTTTTTTTTTTTAAGATTTTCATTTTTTTGGGACTAGCAGTTGGTGTAATGGCTATGTCACTGGTCTCCCATGTAGTCGACCTCAGTTCAAGTCCAGGACCCAGTGGCTTGAACTCATACCAGGCACATGTGCTTGCGTGACCAAGATCCCAAGAGGAGAATGGAGGAGAAGGGATTGTGGCATGGCCATGCCCCCTGGGGGGTGATTTCTCATTTTCTGTCTCTCTGTCTCTCTCTGTATTTCTGGTGGGCACACACACCCTATAGCAAAAGCCTCTCAAAAAAAAAAAAAGGAATATTTTTTACTCTTTCTTTCATGAGAGTGATAGAGAAAGAGAGAGATAGAGAAACAGACCCAACCAAGCTCTTGATGCTGTGATCTGCCCCCAACTTCAGTTAGTCTTAAGTTATGGGTATGTGTTTGCCTGGTATATTTGGGGAGGTCTCTTGATATGAACCCGGAACCTTCTTGTGTGGATCAGCCTTACAGAGTATTGCTTTTTACCACAGCACCATCATTTGGCCATAAAGATTTTTGAAAAGTACTCATGAAACATCCTTTAGTACAGACTACATGTTAGGCCAGACGACAAGACTCATTACATTTAAAAAGTTTAAAATCATATGAAGTATGTTTTCTTTTCTTTTCTTTCTTTCTTTCTTTCTTTCTTTCTTTCTTTCTTTCTTTCTTTCTTTCTTTTTGAGAGGTTTTTGCTATAGGGCCTGAGCAGTAGCCAGAGAGACAGAGAGACAGAAAGCAAGAAATTCTCTTCCATTTTCCTCTTGGGATCTTGTGCATGAACACACAAGCGCCTGGCGTGAGTTTAAGACACTGGATCCGGAACTCGAACCACGGTCGACTACTTGAGAGTTCAGCAGCATATTCATTATGCTAACTGCTGGTCCCAAAAGTATGTTTTCTGATCATAACAATGATGCTCACAATAAATAGGAGGAGATTTGATAAAATCACAAATAGGTAGAAATATCCAGTAGATCCAAGAGGAAATCACAAGAGAAAGTAGAAAATATTTTGAGACAATTAGAAATTAAAATGAAATGTACCAAAAGTTATAGTCTTGTGGGATGGTTTCGGGGATGTCCAGGTTCTTGGTGTTTCAGACAAAGAATTGGATGAAAGACACCAGTAGTTAAAGCAAAGAGTGTTTTTTTGTTTGTTTGTTTGTTTGTTTTTTTAAGCATAAGTGAAAGTGCTGTCCTTAGTAGTAGGAGCAGGCTGAGCAGAGAGAAAGAGTGCCTCAAGGTGATCCATCTTTTATAACTGTTTCATGCTGGAAGGGGTTGTTGGCCCTACATACTGTGGATCGTGGAACTCTTGCTTTATTTGATTTAGGTAGAAGAGTGTGGCCAGAGGCAGGTCTTTGAGATAGTCTGGAGATGTGTCATTGGGAGGGCTGTCATTGGTGCTGGATGACTCACAGTAGGGTTCAACAGAGGTCAAGGGATTGATATCCCTGTCATATGGTCCTGTGCAATTTTATAGCCTCTAAGCAAGAAGAGATAATCTTAGTTAGGAGATTTATGAAACAGGACCGCTAAAAAATGAAGGTAAGATTTAGCTTAACAGGAGTCTTGGGAAGGGCAACAACCAAGGGAACCAGTTTCATATTTTTTGACCAGATTCCCTATGAATTTTATGTTTTCTGTTGGGTCTCTGGTGTGGGGATATATCCAAGATAGTATACTTGTTATTTTGAGACCTGGGCCATATTTTGTTTTCCTGATACCTTATAGCCTTGCCTTGCCAAAAGGTTAAAAAGTCTCTATAGTTTTAGCACCTATTTTATTTGACTGCAAATGAACAAGAATCAATACACTGGAGAATGCTTCCTGGAGTCCATTTTAAATCTCTTCAGTCCTTTCTAGAGCCTGAGAAAATACATGAGGGATGTCCCTAAAACCCTGTGGGAGTCTTGTTAAAGCACACTGCTGCTTTTCTCCTATATCTGGATTTTCCCATTAAAAAGACAAAAGGAACTGGGAGTCTGGATGGAAAGGGATGGGGAAAAAATGCATCCTTGAGGTCCAACACACAGTTCCATTCAATGTTCCCAAGCATCTGGGATAGTAAGGTGTTAAGGATCTGCCACCAGGGGGTAACTAGGGACCACTGCTTTGTTAATAATCTTGGGTCTTGGACTATCCTGTATTCCCCAGTTGGCATAACTACTGGCAGTACAAGAGTATTTCAGGGGAATTGACAAGGTTTTAGTAGTCCACATTTTTTTTTTTGAGAGGTTTTTTCGCTATAGGGCGCGTGCGTTCGCCAGACAGACAGAGACAGAGAGACAGAAAGCGAGATATCACCCCCCAGAGGGGATGGTCACGCCGCAATCCCTTCTCCTCCATTCTCCTCTCGGGATCCTGGGCACGCACGCACACGTGCCCGGCGTGAGTTTTAAGCCACCGGGTCTGGGTCGTGAACCACGGTCGACTACGTGGGAGTCCAGTGACATAGCCATTACGCTAACTGCTAGTTCCCTAGTAGTCCACATTTTTAAAGCTTCCTTTGCAATGGATTCAAATATTTTCCTAGCTTCTAGCTTTATAGGATACTATTTGCAATGAAGGAATTTAGAGGGAATTAGAGGGAATTTTGACATACCAAAGGAAGGGTGAAATAACTCACAGTATTTCTTCCCTCCATTCTAACTATTGTGTTTCATGAGGAGGACCTCTTCAAAAAAGAAAGAGAACAGAGCAAGTAGCCCTTGTATCTAAAAGAAATAAAGTTGGCTTACCCATGATGGCCAGAATTACCCAGGGTTCTTTGGTAGTGGATTACTTATCCAGACAGAGGCATAGAGGATCTCCCCAGGTCTCTTCCGTTGCCTGTTTCTTCCCTTTGGTTCATAAGGGCTTTGACTGACCATTCCATCCACTTTGGAGGAGTAGATAGTTGACCTTAAAATGCCAGGGATTGTTTATCATATTGTGACTTTGACAGCATGGCCCAGGAGGTGGCTGGGTGCAGTCTCTTACCCAATATTCAGTCTTCTTGCACTTGAAGCAGGAATCTGCAGGCTTTTCTCTCTGGGTTTTGAATAAACTCTTGGACAGTCTGTGAATATCGAGGGCTTTGCTAATTGTGATACTATGAACCTGACTTGCTGTCTTTCTTTGTTCTGTTCTCTCTTTTCTTCCTCAAGATCTCCATTATTAAATGCCATGAGGACCATGTCAAGGAGCAGAGACTGATTAGTTTGGGTCCCATTTGTAGCTTTTAGAGTTTTTGCCTGATATCTGGGACAGATTGGCTAATGAAGTATTATTCCAAAAGAACCCTTCCCTGTAAAGAAGTAGGATCCAGATTAGTACATTTTCTAAACTATTCTAGCCTGTCATAAAAGGCAGCTGGGTTTTAATTTTTTCCTGTATGATTACTCTTAGCTTGTCATAATTTATAAGCTTTTGCATCCCATGTTTCATTCCTACCAAGAGGATCTCTACGAACTTAGTTCTCTGGTTCATTCCTATTGGGGCACTATAATCCCAATCAGTGTCAATTGAAGGGACAGTCTCTTCTGTAAAATTTCCTTGTAGGATACTACACAATGCAGCATCCATTTCTTTGAGTCCTGCATGTAAAATTTACTCCTTCTTAATAGGGGTATCACCAATAACCAGAATGAACTGTACGTCCCTCCAAGAAAGGTTGAAATCCAGGGTCAGAGTTTAGAATCTATCAGTAAGTTTTATCAAAAAAACACTTGCCTAATTATCTTCTGTATTGGTGAATAAGGGTAATGACCAAGGGGGCTTTGACTTTGATTGCGCCCTCTATTTGACCAGCTATTTCCCTGAGTGGATAGAGGATAGTGGATAGAGGATAGCATTTTTGCATAGAAAGAATACATCATGACTTTTCTAACAATCCAATATGATGGACTGAAGAATTGATTATCTATTCCTTCTGTCTCCTTTGAGGTGGATATAGCTGTGCTTAGGGCAGACAGTGCTGAGTGGGACAGAGGGGGGGAGTATACTTTCTTGGTTGTTCCACTGGGGCCAAGGCATAAGTCCTGGAGGACTAAGTGATTATTTTCTACACCTCCTATAAGGAAAAGAAAGGAAGAGAAAAACGACAAAAGAGGAAGAAATAGGCAACGTTGGTCCCAGGCCCTATCCTGGGGCATCCTCCTGGGAAGTGCATAACCCCATAGAACAAATTAGGTGTCCCTGGACAATTTTCCCTTGTCAGAACTGCTAGAAACTGAGTATCCTTGCCCTTCTTGGTGCACCCTAGGATCCTTGGAGTGAATATCTCTTGAGCATATTAGAACTAAGATCCTACCTAATGCATCCTTCAGAGGTGGATGAAACTCCAGGACTGTGGCTTGGGCATTTCCAGCTTGCCATGTGATTTTTGGTCCCCAGGACCATTTCCTTGGCTGAATGTCTTTAGTGAGACTGAGAGACTCTAGTATCCTTGAAGTCATTCTACGAGTTATGATCTATTCTTTCTCCAGTTCTGCCTTGGAGAAGGAGCACACAAAATGGATATGATAATAAGGTAAGATATAGTTTGGTCCAAGTGATGCTTTGAAAAGGTAGTGGGAATTTTCATATCTCCCCAGGAGGTAGTCATTGGATGTAGGCTTCTCCCTTGGATTGAGGTTAATTGTCCCCTGGAAAAAGCCATTCAAGAGAGCATCAGAGAAAATGGCAAAGGAAGGAAGGCCCTAGAGAAGAGGGAGAGAGAGGAGTCTGGCAGGAAATTGCTTGTCATGTTGAAATAAAGTCATAGTTCTCATAGAGACATATCAGGCATGGCCCCTGAGTTGTGGAATGTTCTGCAGCAGGTAGGGAAGGAACTGAGGTAAACAGAACTTGGAGAGAAGAGCTACAGGGAGTAACTCAAGAGACCACAAGGGTGACAAGCAGCAGTTTTTCATCAACTGGTTTGCTGTGGCCTTCCATACAGCAGACAATACCTGACGCAGCATAGCATTGAAGACCAAGTCCTAGGAACTGTGGTGGAGTCTCCTTTGACCTGAGCAGGAGCCCAGCAAGAGAGAAACAAATCTACAGCTGTAAAATTGGGTATATTTATAGGCATGTTGTTCCCAAGAATGACTGAGGGAACATCAGGATGTATGTAAATATAGCAGCCATGGATAAGGTACATATTTCCTTGCTCAATAAAGGCATGAGTTTTTCCTTATAGGCTCAGTTCTTGATTATTTACCCCAAAATTTTCATTGTAAGAGCCTGCAGAAACAACACTTCCCTCCTTTTTTTTTTATTTCCAAATGAAATGACTCAGCTTAAGGAGTAAAGTGATTTTCTCCCTAAAGAATATTCCTTTCATACCAAAGTAGGCTGATCTGAGAAGGAGATAGGGAGCCATAGTGAGACAGGAGGGGCATTTGAAAGTGAGGCAAGGAACATTCCAAACACTCAAAATCTGACAGATAAGAAGTCTCTGAGAGACTGGGTCTGAACCAGTTGGAATCAAGATAGTGCCTAGAACAGCCAAAATGGTGTCAGGAATGGGTACTGTCCAACCTTCAGAATCATCACAGCCTCAGTGTATGGTATTAGCATGCTAGATGACAATCCCATCTGCACCATGGCAACTTAAAATAACAATGTAAATGATAGGACTTATCTTAATAAAACCACAAAGCAGAATGAACAATGGTTTTAGGAAAGCCATCCCGCTTTTCCCTTCAGGAAATAATTCTCACCTATCTCTCCTCACATGGCTGCTCCGCTCATGGAGCAGTCATCCCTACACTGTAATAAATTTGTTTTTACTCTCCTTCAATGTCTCAATCTTGAATTCTTTTTTGCACAAAGCCAAGAACTCTTACATCCCAGGTAGAGAAACCCCCTGGGTTGAGACTCCTGGCAAGGATAGCTCTTCTAATAAAAAAGAGGGTCTGAGACCCAATTTGCAGGTTTTTCAAGTTTTCCAACAGACTAGTAAGCTAAAGCAGCAGACCCTTGCCTGGCTCACCGTAGTATATATTTCAGGATAGCTTAGGTGATGGCCAGATTCTTGTTACATAGGACAAAGAATTTAAAACACACACCCATAATGAAAACAAAGGGTGATTTATTAAGAAAAAGCAAAAGTATGCTCTTGAGGGGGTCGGAGTGGTCTTCAGAAGTAGGAGTGGGTCTGAGCAGGGAGAGAGCAAAGAAATGGCTCAAGGGCCCTCGTAGTTATTTTCCATTGGGTTTATAATTCCTTGACTGGATCTTGTCAGTTGATCCTTAACTGGGTTCGCTGACTGCTTTCATCCCATTGGCCATATAAAATGTGACTGGGTCCACTGATTCTTCTCATTAGCTATATCAAAAGTACCTGGGCCCACTTATATTACCTTGAGTGGGGAATTCTCTATCTTGACTGGTTTTTTTACGCAGCCAGATAGGCAGATGCTCTAACCCCAATACACTTTCATTGTCTAGCTCTCTTCCTGTCTCATTGGTACATAAGTAATGCAGAATTTCAAGAAAAAATTACAACTATAAAATCATATTTTTAAAAAATAAACAAAAAAATTTAATCAGTAGTTTTCTACCTTAAGAAACTGAAGGAGGGAACAAAAAAGTCAAAGCCAATAGAACAAATACATTAATAAATATTAGAGTCGACCTAAATAGTGAATAGTAAATCAATAGAGAAAAATAAATGATTTTTAAAAAAGTTTTGTTATAGGGCATATGCATGTGCTGGAGAGAAGCAGAGAGAGAGGGGAAAGTGAGAAAGTACTCCTCCCCATGGGGATGGCCACTGCAACCCTCCTTCTCCATTCTCCTTAGGATTGTGGGCACCTGCACACACACACATATACCTGGGCTGTTTTACAAGCTGCCAGGCCTGTGACTCTGATTTATTCAGGTGATCATGTGGGATACAACCACCTTAGTCATCATGTCACTGGTTGGCCGTCAATGAAAATTTTTAAAAAAGTAATATTGGTGGTTATGAAAGAGCAAGACCAAGGTGGTGGAGTGAATACACGGGGAGTCAAAGGAGGCGAGATGGGCCAGCCCATGGCATGAAGGTTAAGGTGGCTGAATCCCACACGGCTCACTAGAAAAACTCAAGTCCTAGATATGACAGCTTGAGAAACACACCAGGTGAGTTTGTGTCTAAAGTCCTGAAATGAGCGAGAAAGGGAGGAGAATGGATTACAGAATGATCATTCCCCACGGGGAATGCTTTCTTTCTCTCACCTCTCTCCAGTGAGCACATGTGACATCTGGCAATTTTATTTTTTAACCAATAAATAAATAAAAAAGAAAAGAGGTGAGATTAAGAGATGGGCAAGATCTTAGGTTTTTAAATGTGATAAGGAATCTAAATTTTATTCTAGGTATGATGAGAGTCATTGGAGTGCTTATAATCCTCTGGAGGAATGCAGGACTTGACAAACGTATTTGATCACATTTTGTGGAATGTAACTAATGTACATAATTTAAAAGTTATTTTATGGACCAGCAGATGGTGTTATGATTACATCACTGTACTCCCACATAGTCGACCACAGTTCATGTCCCAGACACAGAGGTTTAAACTCATGTTGGAAGCGTGTGTTTGTGTACCAACAATCATGAGAGAAGAATAGAGGAGAAAGGATTGCAGCATGGCTAGTCCCCCTGCAGGGGGATTTCTAACTTTCTGTCTCTCTGTCTCTTGAGTGAGTGCATGCATCCTATAGCAAAAAAATCTCTCTCTTAAAAAAAAAAAAGTTACTTTAGTGCTTGAATTTCATGAAGAGTGGAAATAAGAAAAAAAGTAAAGCTATTGTAATAGCCAAAGTTAAAAATAATACTGTCTGGACTGGGCAACTGTCAGTAGTGATGACATGTAGTCAGAGCCCGCATACTTGCTCATGTATTAGATTAAGTACATTAAGAAAGAAAGAGGTAATTTCTAGGTCTTGGACCTGCGCACACAGTTTAATGAAGTGGAAAAATCTTAGGTAGAATAAGGTTTGGGAGAAAAACTGAAGTTTAAAATAGTTAAAATTCTTTCGGTGAAGATACCAATTAAGAGGTTATTTTAGTAGTCTGGGCTACATGTGATGATGGCTAAATCTAAGACTTCGATAGGTGCCTAGATTGTGGAAGTCATAGATTCAGAAGAATAAAAATAAAAAAACTAACTAGGGGGCCGGCAGGTGGCATGATGGTTAACATGTGGGACTCCCAGAAGGCCAACTGTGGTTTGAGTCCCGGACCTGGCAGCTTCAAGTTACACCAGGCATGCATGACTGCATGTCCAAAATCCTGAGAAGAAAACAGAGAAGAAAAGATTGTGGTGTAGCCTTCCCCATCCTTCCCTTGTGGGGGTGGGGTGATTTCTCACTTCCTTTTCTCTGTCTCTCTTCATCTCTCTCCAATGGGTGCACACATCCTATGGCAAAAAAACAAAAACAAAAACAAAAACAAAAACAAGTATGTATACATTCCTGGCTAAGGAAACCTATTTTTATAATCTAGAGTAATAAAACAGAAATTAACTTGTTAATAAACTGTCTCCCTAGTTGGTGGAATCCTTGAGAGAAGGCATTGGGAGTTACTCATGTCCAACACAGAATGAATGAAGTAGTAAGTCTCAATAAGTCGATGTTGAATAATTTAAAAGAACACAGATATAAAAAGGCATAGATCCTATTATGATTTGCGGTAGAGGAAAGGTCTTTGCATATTTTAAAATATAATTTCCTATGCTAATTTAACACGGTTAAGATGTTTTCTGATAACCTTTTAATTTGTTCTACATTGAAATTTACTTTAATTTGGATTTTAAAGATGAGCAACTTGCATTCTGCAAGTAGAAGATTAGAATATCATATTCAATGGTTTGCAGCGTTACAGCTGACACTCAAACTTTGCTTCCTCTCTCATGCTGTCTAGGAAGAGTAATCAGCCTCCTTAACCTTTGAGTGGAATGATTATGTAAATATTTCTCCTCCTTGATGTTTAGAAAATATGGTACCCACAAGTTTACAGGTTTCATTTTTTGGAAACTATAAAAACTACAATAAAATAGTTTTTTAAAAATGTAATGCCATATTTAATGAAATCTATCATAAAGAGAATGTTGAAGTATACAAAGGCAACTTTACCTTTAAAAAACATTTAAAAAATATTATAGATTAGAATATGTTTTAAAGACAAAGTTCACTTGGGGTTATATCTTCTTATTTTGGTGACAATAAAAATAAGAATAAGAATGTTGTGTTTTTGAGAATTTCTTTTGAACTTGTTCCTTATACATTGTTTTGATCTGTAAATAAAACCTGAGAAGTCAACCTCAAATCTGATTTTCCCAGAATAATAAGTTACTATTCATTGTCTGAAAACTAATACCCATGTACAACATCCACAAAACTCAAGCTGAAAGAACTTCCTTTTTGTTACCTTTTTAAGTGCATGCCCAGACAAATATAGTAGGTTATCAAAAATGGGACCTGAGAGTCTGTTAGAACCTGGGAAAATGAAAACTTGGGATGAGTGGATGTTTCTTATCTTGGTTATTTAACACCAAGATGAATGTCACCACTCTGAATTTATGCAACCATATCCCAGCTGGATTATTTTTGCCCCTGAGATGGGGTAACAGCTCACACTTACTAATTATTAGGTCATCAGAAAAGTCATGACATATTTTTGCATAGAAAAATATGTCATGACTTTCCAACAACCCAATATTTACCCATATACCAGGAAGCCCTACATGTTGCCACATTTAATCCACAGATCTTTGATTGATTAATCTTATTATCCCCACTTCCCAGATGGAAAAAATGAGGCCAGAGATGTTTACTATCCTTCAAATGGTCACCAAGTTCCCTTGGTAAGTCAGAATTCCTATTCAGGCTGTCTGGCTACAAAGATTTTAAAAAGCTTTTGTTATTCATTGACACTGTCTTAATATATTTTTAACCTTGACTGGTAGCCTTCATGTTATCAATAGCAGTTCTTCCAAACTTCATCTATTCTTTTTCAGATTTCTGAACAGCTTCCCTCACATCATCCTAGGCAGAGAATTTTTTACTCAGGATAAGATCAAATCCTTCTCTCAACTTCTGTCTGCATAGCTTCAACTTACCTGCCATTTCCAAGTACTCTCTCGTTCTTGGTTTTCTTGTATTCTACTTATCTGTCACTCATGAAAGGGCTGTCCTAAAAGTCAACAATGACTTCTCTGTTCCTACCATCCTTTATCATTCTCCATGTTCACTTTTCATTTTTGTCCACCCAGAAACAAACCCCATGGCAGATTTGAGTGTAAGAGTACAAATTTATTTTGTAAGTGATTCCAGGAAACACAAAACAATGGTAAAAGAGAAGACATTCAATACAGCTTTTGTTAGCAGTCAAGTTTCCCCTGAGAACAGCTTCAAGTTAATTATTCTGGGGAACTGGCATGGCCAGGGTAGATGTGCCTTAGCGTTATCCTGCCCAAGGTGCAAGGGGGCTCGGGTGTTTATACACTAAGTTTCATTGATTGAGGGCTGATGGGGTGACAGGGAAGGAAATTCTCTGACACTATTAGCCTGTGAAGTGAACAAATATAGCGGGTTCTCAGCAGTAGAAATGCTCTGGGGCAAAGTAATCCAAATGCTGGAATCTGGTTAATGGGAAGGGATATGGCACTGGCAGTGTATGTCATATGTTGTTTCAAAATGTTTACAGTGCTTGCAACTGACAATTATTTTCTTTTTACAAAAGTTCTTTATTTCCCCATCTGTATCTCTACTACCTCCTTTATTTTTATATTGAGATTGGTTTTTATTCCCACCACTTAAATATAAATATTTCTCAAGATTCCACCCATGAATCTTTTCATTTCAGCTCTCCTTGGCAATCTCATAGTTTCTATTAAAATAGAGCAGATGATTTCCATATCTATGGTTCAATTTTAACCCTTTTACCCTGTCCCAAGAGGCAATTTTACACTCTAAACTACCACGCAGGTCCTTCTCTCTGCATTTGGCACCTCAGAATGTACAAAATTGGCTTACCATCTTCTGTAGAAAAACTGCCCATATGTTCTTTCAAGTTGAATTGTCAGAAAATTTCTCATCTTTAATACATCTACTCACTTGTCCTAACATTCAATCAGTTATCTTGTTCAGTCGATTCTCTCTCTGTAATATCTCTTTCCCATTTCTTCCTCTTCAATTTTCAGTTACCACTTTCATTCATGTCTAGAGATTCATTACCTTTGAATCAGGCTATAACCTTTAGACTCTCCCTTTGAAAAATAAAATAAAGAAGAAGAAGAAGTCCCCATGTCACCTACTGCTAAATCGATTTTCTTAAATCACTATTTGATCATGTCATTTTCCACTCAAAAGTCCAAGAGGCTTCCTATTACTTATGGAATATTGCTGTAATTGAAAGAGCATGAGCTTCAGGTCAAATAGAACTATCCCAAATTTTTGCCACTTACCAACTGTATGTCATTGATAAAAACCATTACAGTTTGTAGGCTTCAATTTCCTCACCTATAAACCAAGAATAGTTAAAGAATTTTAATGGTGATGACATATAAAACAAGGTTATATATGACACAATGTGTCAACCACTCAGCACTGTCAGGAACACTGTAAGGCTTCACAAAATAGATGAAATAGATTATTTTCCCTCTCCTTTCAAGTTCACTAAGTTGACACTAAAAGTCCTTGAATGTATAAAAGAAAATGAAATAAAAAAACAGTTAAAATAAATTTTTAAAAAGTCCTTCAAAACTTTTGATAGAATATAAAAATGACTGATCACATTAAAGATAAACAGATTTGAGAAAAACATAGAGAAATAGCTTTCTAGTCATGGGAAAGAACTAGACATTCTTTTGATAAATGAATGAATGAATAAAAAAATGGTGTAACAATAGCAATAAATTCATAACTTGCAGTACACAGCTTTAGAAGAGCTCTGTATCAAAAATCCCACAATTAAATAAATGTAACTATAGTAATGATACATAATTTGCTCATACAATAGGCATAAATTAATAGCTTTCCTTTGTGAAAGGCCCTTACAAATGAAGAAAATAAGGACAACAGTTAAAAAATGTAAAAAGAACATGACCTAATATTTCACAGTATATAAAAATACCTGATCAATGCATATTAAAAGCATTCAAGGCCAGCTGAGGTGGTGGGACACTTTACAGTACTGTGACCATGTGGAAGGGTCCTGGGCTCGCCTCTAGAGGTTTTCCTGTATAAACCAAGAATGTACCTGTGATCCTGGCTGGCTGGCTCTGTCTGAGCATCCTGTTGATGATATCTGCCTGTCTGTCTCCCTTTCTCATAAAATAAATAAATGACTAAACTGAAAAACAAAGAAAAGTTCAGACTCTGTATTAACTGAAGTAAAAAAAAATAATGTTGAGGCTCTAATGATATAAATATTTCTCTATTTAGTGATCTTTCTCACTGTAATTTCTACTCGTTGGTCCTAACTCAAACTGAGTCTGCATGGTAAAGATAAATACCTAGCTCCATTATCTATCTTACATTTGTCAAAGAAATGTATTTATTATTTTCTCTCTGTAGTTTACCTTCTTAATGGTGGCCATTTCCTTCAATGCCTACTTGCATAACTTCATTTGAAGTCAAGTTACTATTTCAGCATCCAGAAATGCTACAGATTTCCAGGCAGTATGTGACTGGATTAGATATAAACACCCTTGTTATATATAATGTGAGCAGAACTGAGTAAATGTGTGCGTGTGAGTGTATTGATATATTTACGTGTGTGTGACATATATATGTGTGTATATTTGTGTGTGTGTATAAGAGAAAGAGAGAGAACACACTCAGCTGCCATTCTCAAGTAGAGGTGGTTTTTGTCCCCAGGGGGACATTTGGCAATGTCAGGGGAGTTTAGATAGTCAAAATTTTAAAAAGGGGATTTGCTAGCAGTGTCTAGTAGATAGAGATCACAAAGGTTAGAAAACATTATCCATCTAACAGGAAATCCTCTGTGCCCCTAATGACAAAGAATTATCTAGGTCAGAAAATGGTATGGTGTTTAAAGTAACTGTATTCCATATGGCCAACTGTGAGGCCCAAGTTTTGGACCTAGCAGCTTGAGAAACATGCTGGGCATGTGTGTGCATGCCCAAAATCCTAAAAGGAGAGAAAAATGGAGGAGAAAGGATTGTGGCATAACCATGCCCCATGTAGGGTGCTTTCCCCCTTTCTCACCCCTCACATCTCTCTCTGTTGGGCACACTTACCCTCTGGCAAATTCAGGAAAGAATTATCTGATACAAAATAGCAAAGTGGCACAGTTGAGAAACCCTGATTTAGATAGTGATTTAAGTAATAATATGCCTAAAGAAAACTATGTTTGTTTTTAAATTCTTGACATTCTTTTTTTTTTTTTTTAAGAAAGAAGGTTTCTATGTTAATGGACATTATCAAATTTTGAAAAATATTGTTTTCTGAATAGCTAGTGGCCCATTAAGAAATTTCTTTCTGGAAAAGTATTGACCTCAGCTCTGATTTCCTGGTATAAATGCTACTCTCTTCACAAATACATTTGACTCAGTTAGAGAAATAATTCATTTCTCTTATGATTTTGCCTACAGCCTAATTATCTACTTATGTTTTCAGACTGATATGTGGGCTTAAAAGGAAACTGTTTTTATAGCTAATGGATAAACAAAACAAAGATTTGTAGTTACATAGACAAATGGCAAAGCTCTTGCCAAACATTCTTAAGAAAATTATTCTATATGAAAATTACTTTAATTACTTGACTCTGCAAAAAGGAAAGACTGTAAGATGAATAGAAGGAGTAAACACTTCTTTGTGCAGTCTGCACTGAGAATTAGAGTCACAGTATTAACTTCACATATTCCAGATTCTATTTCCCTGTTTGAACAAGAAAGAGCTCTTCAGAATACTGAGGAATGTATGCACCTGTTCTTTAAAAACAAACAACAATGTCATCTTATCTTGAATGTATGGTGGTTTAACTCATTAGTTATATCAACCTAGCTATAGCAATTGCACACTTCTTGTGTTTATATTGCTTCGTGTTTATTCTGAATTTTTAAAACACTTAGGACAGCAGTGCTCAAAGTGCAGTTCAAAGGGCGAATGGATTCCAAAGACTCCTTCAAGGGTCCATTAGGTCAAAGCTAGTTTTCTATTAATACACTGTCATTTTGTTATTGTATTACTATCTGTACTGATGGTACAAAAGTAATGGCAGGCTGGTGACTTGGCATGAATCAAGGCAGGGGCACAAGACTGTACAGGCAGATAGTACATTCTTCACTGCCAGGCACCCACGAGGTAGCAAGTTTCATTTAAAAATACCTTTGATTAAGTATAGTTAAGTACTAGTTTTTTAAGTACTAGTTTATTAAAACTTGACCCTTGAGGGACCAGCAGGTGGTGTGGAAGTTAAGGTGCTGGACCCTCTCACACGGCTGACCGCAGTTTGAGTCCCAAACCTGGCGGCTTGCTTTCTCACATTCTGTGTGTGTGTGTGTGTGTGTGTGTGTGTGTGTCTAGTCAAATTTAAATAAATAAATTCAGTAAAAAAAAAAACCAAACAAACAAAAAACAAACTTGACCCTTGAGTATGACTGATGACATTGGGGGCCAGTCTGTGGTGTGGTGAATAAGATGACAACAGCCCAGTAGCTTGAAGAAAATGCTAGGAGCCTGCATGTGCCTGAAATCCTGAAAAGATTTTGGAGGTTTAAAATGGAGAACGGATTGGGGCAAAGCCCTTGATCCACTACTGTGAGCCTGACATTGTCCCAGTACTTGAAGACGTATTTTATAAATTTGGTCATTATTATTAATAAGCATGATTTTTAAATATTGTATAATACCATGTGCTAGTTTTGAAAGATCTATATAACTCATATTTTCTAAATAACCAATGTATGTTGTTTCAAAATAATGCATAGCATAGTATAAAATTTGAAATTGAATTTTAATGTGATGGTAAAGAAGTTCATTGATATTATTCTGGATTCTAGAATTATAGCTGTCTGAAAACTGCAAATTGAACATTGGTGTGATATCCAAAAAAATAAGCAACCACAATTATCTAAAAAACTGAAATAATTATCTCTTTCAAGCACATTTCTGTGTAAGTATATATTTTCTTCTTCTATCAAAATAATATTTCCCAATCAATTAAACGCACAAGCACATGTGTCTTCTATAAAGTCAGACATTAAAAAGACTTGAAAAAGCTGTAAAGCAATGCCACTCTTTTTTATTAAATGTTTATGTTTATTTTGGAAAATATGGTAACATCTCATTAATTATGTAATTTATATTAACATGTAATAGGTTTATTAATGGTATGATTATTATATTTTTTCAGAACTAACTATTTCAAAATTTAAAAATACCCTATATTTTCATTCAATTAATTTCATTTGTGTCTGCTACACCTAATATACTAATTCTTACCTCTATGCATCAACTTATGTTTTTCTTCCCTTGCCTGAAGTATTTCTTACTGTCTCTGCCTAATATTAACTCTTCAAGTTTGATTCATGTCCACATAAAGACTCCCTGATCTGTTCTTGTATGATTTATTCATTAAACAAATATTTATTGAGCATCTATTTTAAATTCTGAGATAGAGCTATGAGTCAAGAACAAAAATTCTTGCTGTAATGGAGCCTACATTCTAGTGGGAGGAGACAAATATTTTTTAAAAGATAAATATGCAAAAATGTTTGTCAAAATCTTCACTGATGATAAGCTTTCTGGATAACACTACAATAAATCAGGGAAGGGGCATAATTCCCCTTGGGGTGAGGAGACCTGGAAGCTTTGACTGGGTTGCTAGAGGAGTTGTCTCTGAGAAGATGTCATTTGAGTAAAGACCTGAAGGAGATGAGAGTGAGCCATCCATATAGGGCAGAACAGTGCTTCATCTGAAAGAGCAGCAGGTTCACAGGCTCTGCCATAGGAACACACCTGATGTATTGAAGAGACAACCAAAAGAGTCAGTGTGGGAGGAGGTGAATCAGTGGAGAGTCACAGGGGACTAGGTGACAGAGGTCACACAGGTCCCTAGACTTTATAAGAACTTAAAAATTTGATCCTTGGAGGTCTGAGTTGCCAATGGCAAGATTTCAGCAAAGGATTTAACTTACGTCTTGAAAGGATAACTCCAACCTCTGCATGGAAAACAGATTAGAGTAGGAGGGGTGGAAGCATGAATAAAATCAGGAAAGTTTGCAACAAGCCAGACAGCTCAAGATGTAAGCCAGAAGAATCATGAGAAGTAGGGAATTTATTAGATTTTAAGGCAAATGAGATATTCTGTGGGATGCGTAGTTAAGCAATCAGGCAAGTAATGATGGAGTTCCCATTTAGATTCCCATTTAGAAGTCCATATTATCAAAAGGAACAAGTATGTGTAGGTCAGATTGGTGATTGTGGGGGGCCGGTGTTGTGAGTAGTAGGAGCTAGAGCAGGATACAAAGGGAGAAAGACCAAGAACTCAGTTTTAGACTTATTAAGGTTAAGATGTCTATTAGACAGTCAAGTGCAGATATAAAGGAAACAACTGGACATACATATTTGCAACTGAGGGGAGAGACATGAGTTAGAAATAAAAATCGGGAATAATCTGTGTATAAATGTTAGTTAGTAGGATATAAAACTAAATAAAACGACACAGAGAATAAATATAAACAGGAAAATGTAAATAGAGAGAGAAGAGTTTCAGGAACTGAACTTTGAAACATTCCACTGTTTAAAGTTTGGAAGAAATAAGAAGGAACCAGCAAAGTAAAAGTAGAACTGAAAGTTAACTGAAAAACTAAGTGAGAGTAGTGTCCTAAAGAAAAAAAAAAAATCTTGTTGTTTTACAGGTATTTTAAGTATGAAAAGCTGGTGATGAGTCAAGAAGGAAGTATGATGACTGAGGACTCATGTCTGGGTTGAGCAATACAAAGGTCAGTGATGACACTGAAATTGTAGTTTTGATAGCATACTAGAAGTGAAGACAGGAAGTGCGTTTAGGAAGAAATAAAGGCAGATAAATTGGTGACACTGAGTACAGCAAAACTTTGTAGGTTTTTTTTTTGTAAGACTAGTAGACAAATAGGACAACATTTGCAAAGCAAAATGGGGTAAAATGGTTTATTATATATTTTTTAAAAAAGAAATAATAGCATGATTATAAGTTGATGTCAAATATCAAATTAAAAGGAAAATAAAAACCTGATATACGAGGGGATCGGTTATAGTGACTCATTGCAGAATTTATGTCTAGTGGAAAGGAGACTTGAACATGACAATACATGAGATTTCCTTTGGACCTATCAGCACAGAGTATCAGTTAAAGGCCAGACTACCTGATTTGAAATTCCAGATTTGCCAATTATTAGCAGCACGATTTCGGCAAGTTAGTAACCTATTTCTCACTCTCCTCACCTTTACAATAGATTATATTTGATATCATCACATTTTATTTGATTAGTTAATGACAGTAATAGTAATTAAACCTACCTCAGAAAGTTGATATGAGAAATAAATGTGTTACTATTTGTAAAGTGCTAGGTGAACAAGTATTCTGTTGTTTATAAAATAAAGACAGACATTCATAAATGCAAAAAAAAAATCAATTCCTAACACTCTTT
>NW_006207163.1:2126506-2134249 GCF_000334495.1 Tupaia belangeri chinensis
TGAACTCCTGTTTTTCCTCTTGTCCAAATCATGCTGCTGACTGTTTGCGAACTGTCTCATATCAGTAACACTTTTGTGACAAGAATGGAACTTAGACTCCTGAGTTAGAGAAAACGACAGCTATTGCAGAATCATGGCTTTAGTACTGACCTGCTGAATGTTCAACTAGATTGTAACTCAGTCTTCTCAGCTATAAAGGAGAGAGGAAAAAATACATCTATTTACTAGTTTTTGATAATCAAAACATGTAAAGCACTTGGCCAAGTACATATAACCTGATATATACTCAGTAAAGAAGGCTATTAATATTTGTACATTGCCCTTTGACCTTGGCAACATATCTGACAAGACCACCACTTTGACTGCCATAGATGTGCTATGGGAAAGAGAGTAAAATTTACTGAGATATGCCTTTTTCTTTATTCAGCCTCTCACATTTTCCTTATCTATGTTTCATGTTGAAAGATACAACTTAAAACACACAATATTTGCCAGATAGTGAAAAGATTTGGATCATCCTGAAAGCAACAGATTTTCTTAGTCCAAAAATGATCATTATCAATGATGGGTCCTATAACATTTTGGCAACTATGCTGGCCACAGATCTAAACAATTACAGATAAGAAAGCAGTATTACATGTTTGGGGGTTAGATATACTTGTGTGGGAAAGTTTATATGTGCTAAAGCTAAGCATCTCCATGACTCAGAAATATTGAAAACAGGGCCAGGCCTGTTATGCAGTGCTTAAGAGCCATAGGAGCATTAGAGCATTAGGAACTGTATCCCACATGGCCAACTATGATTTGAATCTTAACCCAAGCAGTTGAAACACATGGAAGACAATTGTAGACACCAGAGACAGTGTAAGAGGAGGGTGGGGAAGGACAGAGGGTTAGAATGAGGGGTAAAAATAATTCTAGGAACCAGAAATGGAAAATTTTTGATAATGATATGCATGGTTGCATCACTATGCAGTGTATTCTGGATGGGAAATCGCATTTTGTATGCTGTGATGATGCTTGGGGAAGGAATGTAAATTAAATTACAAAAAGGGAAATTACAGAAAAAAAAATCTATTCAATGACTGCAGTAAGATATATAGCCCCAGCTAGGTGCTACTTTATAGGATGCCAAATGTTAGACTTGTGTTCATGGAAATGTATATATCAGCTGTGTTTGCTATGAAAATATTTAGATTAATTAAGATCTTTAGTAATTCAATAAGATGTGGGGGGAAAACAGTATAGAAAGTAAACATAGATACCAAAAGCAGTGTGGGGGCAGAGTGGGAGATGGCAGAGAGTAAGAGATAGGGAATCAAGGATGGGGTAAAAAAGCAAAACATACAGGAAACAAGAAATGGAAAATTATTTGTTGACAATAACATATTTGTTGATGTGTGTGATTGAGATGATATACAGTGTACTCTGGATGGAAAATCTCATTTTGTATGCTGTAATAATGTGCAGTGAATGAATGTAAATAAATAAATTTAAATTAAAAAAAAAAGAAACACATGACAGGCACGTGAGCATGCATGCCCCAAATCCTCATGTGATGGGAAAATGAAGAAAAAAGAATTGTGATGTGACCAAGCCCCGTTGGAGGTTGTCCTTTTACTTTCTCTTCACTGAGTGCATGTTCCCTCTGGCAAATAAACAAAAAAGAGGAAACAATAGGATTTAGTTAATAAATGGATCTGTACAAAGATGGTGAAATGAAAGAAAATAGAATACCTATATAGATATAATCATGTAGCAGAAAACTAGTTGACAAAGAACAACGGTTTATGTAAATATTAATAGTTTTAACTGGGCTAAGAGTCACCATACTCAGCAATAAATATACTAGTTAAGTGATGTCCTGATGTTCTAGTTGCTTGCATTCTTCCACATTGGAGTTGCCTTAATTTCACTGACTCTGAGCTAGGTTGCTAGTTTGGAAGAAAAATCCTGAGTTGACTATGTAATGCATATTCAGGAAGTAAAAACAAAGCCTATTACCTTTGGAAACCTAAAACCTAAAATTGACATATTTTTCTTAGCTGCCATATGAGAACTATCTTAAAGGATTTCTCAAAACTGGCATTCTTTCTTTTTCCATGATGCAGCAATAGAGTAGAATGAGAATATGGAATGAGAAGAATCAACAGTGCTCTTTACTGAGGAGATACAAATCGAAACATAATCCTTCAGTTATTCACAACAGTGATCAGTGAGTGGAAGCATTTCCTTGATGGAGAAATTAACGTCTGATATAATTAGAAACCATCTTCTCCAAGTGGTAAACAAAAAGAAAAATAAAGAGATAGCTTGAGGTGAGATTGTTATAAATGTCATTTGAATTTGATCTGACAGAAGATAATGAACATAAACTTACAATAAACTGAAGTGGGGGAACATCAGGTAGCATGACTCCCACATGATTGATCACGGTTTGAATACCAGACTGGCAGTCTGAAAATCATGCTGGACACATGTAAGTGTTACTCAAAGTCTCAAGGAGAGAATGGAAGGGAAGAGATTGCAGGGATGATTTCTCACTTTCTTTCTCTGTCTCCGGTGAGTGCACGTGCCCTTTGGCAAAACAAGAACCAAACAAAGAAAAAAACAACAAATTTGGTTTCATGTGATATCACTCAACATATAAAAGTTTTTAAACATTTCATGCATCATTAAAATGATTGTAGCTATGTCTTCCTTAAAGGCTTCTTGTGAAGCTCATGAGTCAAACATAACATTTGGCACACAGGAGACACCATGAATATTTGTTGTTTTTTTGTGGTCTGGTATTTAAATGCAACTTATACATAACATAGAAATCCCAGGTAAGTGGGAGTCCCCTGTTTATGACAAGAAAGTCAAATGTAAAAAATACTTTTTTCTTTACCCTCCCAGTAGTTACAGCCTGGTCACATGACCCAAGTATAACTAAGTGGGTGCCCTTTATCTCAAATTTGAATTTTGAAAGAGTGAAGCAAAGAGTCAAGTCAGTTACATATTTCTATAGCACAGTAGGTTACTTTTGCAATGTCTGGAGAAATCCTGGATTGTCAAGACTCAGGGAGAGCTACTGGAATCTGATGGGTAGAAGCAGATGCTGCTAAACCTACTACAATGTACAAAAATGCCCCTGGACTCCCATGTAGCCAACCGCGGTTCATGTCCCAGACCCAGTGGCTTAAACTCTCGCCTGGTGTGGTGCATGCGTGCCTGAGATCCCGAGTGGAGAATGGAGGAGAAGGGATTGCGGCATGGCCATCACCTCTGGGGGATGATTTCTCGCTTTCTATCTCTCTGTCTCTCTCTCTCTTTCTGGCTAGAGCATGCGCCCTATAGCAAAAAAAAAAAATATATCTTACATTGAAGAACTCTGGAATAGAGCTGGTAGTGGAGTAGAAAATGAAGTATTAGTGCCCTGGTTGTGCAGAGATGGTAGAATGTCTAACCGTCTAGTCCAGCTACAAAGTCCTGAAAAATGACTTCCACAGCTACAGCATCTTGGCTATCTTGCCTCGTGGAATTCCTGCTTGATCTTAGTTCTCTAGTTTTTGTTTCTTATTTTAACTTTGTATCATGATGCACTGCTCCAGGAAATTCCTTAATGCTTAAGGAAAATGAATTTTCATATTAACTATAAATTTCATATCAAGTAAATCTGCTCAGTAGAAATAGTCCATAACATTTATTATTATCATGATTACTATCATTAATAAATAAATTCATTAGGAAGCGGATGAATCTACCTCATTTTTTAAAAATATCAAGGACTATGCATAACATAGCTATTTATCTTTTAATTTTTAAAGAATTAATTATTTTTATTTATTCATTCATGTATTTTAATTTGACTAGACACACACACACACACACACACACAGAGAGAGAGAGAGAAAGCAAGCCACCAAGTCTGGGACTCGAGGGTTGAACTGTGATCTGCCACATAGGAGTGTCCAGTGCCTTAACCAACATGCCACCTGCTGGTCTCAGGATAGCAATTTAACAGAGTATATCAAAAGCTGAGTCCCACATAGCCAACCGTGGTACAAATTTAGCTCCAACAGCTTGATAAACATGCCAGACCCATGCGCATGTATGTCCCAAAACCTGATGGGATAAAGAAATGGGGGAAAAGGGAGTGCTGCATGACCACATGCTATTGGGGATGCTTAAAATTTGTGCTTACCAGGGCTTCATCTTTATCCTTTCTTTTCTTATGCCATACACACTCCTTGGATAATCATCCACACTCAATGTCAATTCATAATGCCTTATAAATTTAATTCATAATAATGATAATTTAATCAAGAATGATATGAAAATACCACAGTTAAGTCTACAAACCTGGCTACATGTTAGATAACTTAAAGAAGAATTCCATCACCTTGTAGAAAGAAAATGATCTGAAATGATATTTCACCTGTAGGATTTTACCTTATCCATGAAACTGTACCTTTCATTTTCTCCAAGGTTCAATTCAGAGCAGTCTATGAGATGTTCTATTCTTTTCAGGCTTAGCATAACATATAATATGGTATGACTGAATTTATCCAACTCTTCGATTCACATGTGGAAAGAATAGTTTTATTTCCTTGCCTGAATTCTTTTTATCCTTCCCTGAAGCAAAAAATGGTTACTAGTACTAAAAGATAGAAACCAGAAAGCCTCCTCACCTTGTCAGAGAATCCTTTTATATGGTGAAGCTATGACCACAGCTATACAGTGAGAGTTGCACTCTGAGACTAGTAAACTTACAGAAACCTAGCTAATTCCCTTTTGTTGTTGGCCTGCAGCACTTCTCCCAAAGGTGGATCATAGTAGGATGGAAAATTCCTCTCTCTTTCTATACTATCATTAGCAGTGCGGTCACTCCATGACAAAGAGGAGCTAGACTTCTAAAGTGACATTTCAATAGCACATGGCTTTATAAGTTTAAGTGCGTACTTCCATTTTTCCTATAGAGATAGACCAGCATGGCTAGGTCAGAAGGATCTACTCTCAGTCTCCCACTGTTCTAGGAACTAGTTTTAAACCCAGGTCACCAATTCATATTATTCCCATCCATTCACTGAATTTCCCTTCAAGAAGACCTACTATCCATACTTGCAGCTGAACTCATTCAAATCTTCATTTTATCAAAGACATTTTCATAATTCTGGACATTAAAAGGAAAGGGATCAGATTCTATATTTCTTTGCTTTGAACAAAGAGAATCTGCTCAAATTTATTCTGATAATGCCCACTACCAGAAACATAATGGCTTGATAATTTTTAACATCAATTTATCTCATCTGGCAATCAACCATAACACAAAGCATCCTTTCATATTATTGAACATATTTCTGTTTAAGGCTTAGTAAATAAAGGTAGATGGGATTATATTCTTGATTGACGTCTTGGAAGAACTTGGATTGCATGAAGAAGGATAGGCCTGTGCACCACATACTGAAAACTAAACTTTCTCTTCATAAATATTTAAATTCATTTTCACTAAATTATTAAAAACTAAGTTGAAATATGTTATTTTACATGAATTTCATCTGGGTTATGATACTATTTAGAGATCAAAAAGAAAATGACATTTTTATGTAATATCTAGAGTAACACATGTTGTGAAAAGATGTCATGTTTTAACATTTATAATTTTATCCTTTACCTAAATACAAATTTGATATTTCTGAATTATTATGTCAAATGACATTTCAAATTTACACTCAGCTTTCTCTCTTCTAAGCTCTTCTTCAATTTCTCTAAATTGAATTTCTTTCGCTAATTTCATATATTTTAATCATGGCATTAGAAGAACTTGACTCTAGAAGGAATCTTAAGTTGGTTAGGTCATACCTGAGAAGTGAAAAGAAACTATCCTAGCTACACAAGAAAGCACAGAATAGCCACATTTACCAAGATTTTTCTAATCTGAACGAACATAGCTAACAAACGTTGTGTTGTGGGCATTAGATAAAATGCTAGGAATAGGAGCAAGACAAACTTAATTTCACTGTCATATTGAAGATTGTATTTGATGTGCCAGCCAACATAATACAGCAGAAAAATGAGATAAAACTCTAATTGTTTGCAGATGGTATACTCATCAGTATAGAAAACCAAATTAATTAAATAACAAGATACTAGAATTTGTAAAACATTTCAGGGATCAGCAAATAGTGTGGAGATTAAGGTAGCTGGATTCCACATGGCTGACTGTGAAGTTTGAGTCCTAGACATGAAGGCTTGAAAAACATCATGTGCAGGCATGTCCAAAATTCAGAAGGAGATGAGAAAAGGGACTTCAGTGTGACCATCACCAACAGATGGGGAATCCCTAGGTGGGGCCTTGTCCTCTTTGTCTGTCTTTCTTTGATTTCAGAGAGCACATGCACCCTACAGCAAAAAAAACAAAGAAAAAAACAAAAACAAAATAAAAAAAAACCCAGCAAAGTGGTTAGATATAAATTCATCAACTAATTTCACTAACAAAATAACCAAATAACTGCTTTTCTTCAAAAGTTAAAATATCTTATTCATAATAAGCATATAAATTTGTTAATATTTTAAAAATTATAACATTTTTATTAAAACCATAAAATATCTCAACAACAGGATGATAGATACATTATATTTATAGGTGGAAACATTCATTCTTATAAAGCGAAGTCTTATATTTTAAGGACAACCCTAGTTAAAACTGACTCTTTATGAAATTCAGTGAATCAATTTAAATATTCATATGGAACAGGGGAGATCAAAAATATTGTATTGGGACCAGCAGTTAATGTAATGGCTATGTTGCTGGACTCCCATGTAGTCGACTGCGGTTCACGTCCTGGACCCAGTGGCTTAAACTTACGCTGGGTGCATGTGCGTGCGTGACCAAGATCCCGAGAGGAGAATGGAAGAGAAGGGATTGTGGCGTGGCCATCCCCCCTGTGGGGTGATTTCTCACTTTCTGTCTCGCTGTCTCTCTCTCTCTCTCTGTCTGGCCAGCACACGTGCCCTATAGCAAAAACCTCTTTTAAAAAATATTCTATTAACCAGAGGTGGCCTGCAGTTGAAAATGCAAAAGCAGGGCCAGCATATGGCATAACAGTTATGTCGCTGGACTCTCACACAGCCATCTGTGGCTTGAAACTCATGCCAGGAACATGTGCACGTGTGCCCCAAATCCTGAGAGGAGAATGGAGGAGAAGGAATTGTAGTGCGGACATCCCCCCTAGGGTGGGATTTCTTGCTTTCTTGTCTCTGTCTGTTCCTGTCTCTCCAGAGAGCACACATTCCCTACAGCAAAAATCTCTCCAAAAAAGAAAGAAAATTCGAAAGCAGAGAGCTGACACAGACCCCAATCCACACCTCAAACAAAGGTCAAAGGAGTACTGTCTATAGTACAGAGTCCTGAACTAGTCCTTTGTCTGAAATTTCTAATGTGAGTGAGAGTCCCCTAAAGTCAGCATATTGGCAACATTACAGTGACCTGATCCCATGTGATTCAAAGAAAAAAAAATAGTGATGCCAGTCAGTAGTCAACATTGCCAGCCATCATCCTGAAATTGCAATTTTTGCCCTAAGACTGAAGAATGACCCCATAGGTATGATTCTCAAAGCGTCCTGGAACATCTGCTCTACTACAAACTGAAAGGAGGGCTCGACGGAAGTAACTCAAGGAGGGCAGTGGAAACATCAGTGTTTAGGTTTGAGACACTGTGTCTATATGGCCCTCTGATCCCAAATAGTCCCAAAGCCCTG
>NW_006207163.1:2134573-2155585 GCF_000334495.1 Tupaia belangeri chinensis
GGAAAGAGTTAGAAATTTCCAGGAGTGCCCTTTTTGCCTGCCATGTTGGCTCACTGGCATCATGAGGTGTAGGACCAGAGATTAGCACAGTATGAATATTACATGTATGCTCAGTGTGTAATTATGAATGCATGATCATGTCTTTCTTGTCATGAAATGGTACAAAATACGGTTTATCAGAATTCCTGTATTTGTATGGTATAAACCTATAGCTGTGCTATAAACAGTGTTTCTCTGTGTATGAACTCAAACTTTTCATGTATTACAATTACAATGGACCCTGAACAAGGTGCCTCAAATCCTGTATAGTTGCAAATTTGCATATTCATATAAATTCTTTTCTAAGTTTACTACTTCTCCTGAGGGGGGAAGAGAGAGAGAGACAGAGAGAGAACTATAGAGTGGCAACCAACACAGTCCTCATGCTACAACACTCCCCCAGCTTTATTCAGCTCAGATCACAGGCACATGCACACATCCCGAGTGTACAGAGAGACTCTGGGACATGATCCTAGGACCTTTCCATGAGGGTCCAATTGCATCTTGTTGCACTGCCTTCTGGCCCTATTGCATTTTGCTTTTAACTTCCCCAAATCTCAACCACTTAAACAGCTTACTGTTGACCAGAAACTTACTGATGGCATAAACAGTGAGTTAACAAACACTTCATATATCTACTTTGTACTCTTAGAATAAAGTAAGCTAGAGAAAAAGAACTGTTATTAAAAAAATAATAAGGAAGAGAAAATGCATTTACAGGTCTATGCTGTATTTTTGCTGTATCTCTTGGGGAAAAAAATGTGTGTAAGTAGACCTGACCAGTTTAAACCCATGATATTCAAGGGTAAGTTGTATATCTTAATATACCTGATGCATAAGAGCCTCATAATTTCATACATCTTATTACCATGACCTTCCTCTTGTCACACTTTGTGATAGTTGGCTTTGGAATGCTCATAAATATATTTCTTAAACTCTGGATAAAGGAAAATTGACTTAACTTGATATGTTATTGGATTTAGTGGAATTTTTTTTTAATTTATAGTCATTCTGTCCGTATAGGTAAATTATTGCTAGCCACCATTAACATGGTCCTTGGAAATATTTCTATCACTTGCTACATTGACTTCTCAGGTAGTGACACATTGACTCTCAAAATGCAATGTTGCAATATGGACACATCCTATATCTCCTAGCACCAGCCATATCTGAGTAATAGAGGATAATTGTGGTTTGATATATGAAGAACCAGAGCTGGAACTAGTCTCTAAAAATTTATTTCAGTCATTTTACGTGCAAAATATTAAACAGTAGAGATTTTTGTTTCAATGCCTAACAAAAGCAGAAACTTTTTCCCGTCATGAACATATTCATTTAAGTGTCAGGTGCAATTGTATGTTCACCTTCTACTTTTATGTTTGAATGGAACCTGTCATAATGTGATTTCTCAGAATTACTGTGTTGGTAGGATGCAGCCATGTAACAGCATTATGATCAATTCCTTCATGTGTCTGCATGTGAAATCTCATGTTTTATGTATAGGGATCATGTCTTAACACATATAACATGGTTTGTCTTGATGAAGTCTAGTAGGTTCAGCTAAAATGATGTGTGTAAATTACCACCAATGCAGCAAAACAGCCAGAAGAAGCAGTGTTTTAGTGATAAAACCCTTAACCAGTTGTCAATAATTCAAAATATGTAGTGCAAGAACAATTTTTTAGACCAAATGAAGGATACATAAATGCCACAGTGAGGCAATTTAAATATTCAATCAAGGTATTCTTGGGTAGGTCTTAACTTCACATTAATTTTGCACATCTATTTAAGAACTATAGATATTGACAAAAATTTAAATATACCAGGAGAAAAGAACCCTAGTGAAAGCCAGGCATGTAAACTGAAAGAAGAAAGAAAAAAAGGTCAGCAACATTTCAACATGTCAAAACTATTTCATCACAATGGAACTTAAAATATCTGATGATTAGTATCACAAATAATTTTTAAAATTCTTACTAACAAAAAATAAAATGTAATTAGGTTAGAAGAAAGACTAAATGATCTTTATACTGACTCTACAGAAAGTGAAATGTTTAAATTTACATTTTATTCAAAGATGACAAAAGGTCATGCTGGAAAAAGCAAAGAATAGATTATTATAAAGGTGAGTTGAGATTAATTCATAGAAGTATTGTTTTCTATTTAAAATTTTGTAATATTTTCTGCATATGTGCATAAATTCATGTAGTATCACAGGGATATAACTATTACTATGAGTAACATTTATATCTGCAGCCTACAAGGCAAAGGCAAGGTAAATTGTTTATCATGTCACAATCAAAGCAGGGAATATCAATTAGTGGCATAAGTAACATATTATGCTCCCAAATCTCATTGGTTTTTCTTTTTCAATCACATTATCTATAGATTCTAAGTACTACTGTCTAAGTTTAGTAATTAGAGCATAATTTTCAGAAAAGATTTGATTGATTCTTGTATTACAAATGATATTCATTTCAAGTGGGCTGAATGATGGCCACCAACTCCTGTCTTCCAATTGCTTGGTTCAAAATCGTTGGCAAAAGTCTTCACTCATTTTTTAAATCTCACCTCCTGTCTCTTTTTTACTAGCAAATTGCATTAACCCTCTTTCAAAATATATTCAGAATCTCATCTCTTCTCCCTACCCCACTGCCATCTTCCTGTTTCAAGTCAGCATCCTCCCTCACCAGGATTATTCCAGTGGTTTCCTAATGGATGAATGTGCTTCCGCTTTTGTCCTCCTTCTCTCCTCTTGATCTATTGTCAGCAAATGTGCAGAATAATCCTGTGAAACATAAGTCAGAAAGGGCCAGTAAATGGTGTGGAGGTTAAGGTGGCTGGATCCCACATGACTGGCTGCAGTTTGGTCTTGCACCTGGTACCTTAAAAACCACTCAGGTACATGTGAGTGCATGCATGTCCAAAATCCCCATGGGAGAATGGAGGAGAAAGAATTGTGGCATAGCTATTCTCCCTCGTGGGTGATTTCTGACTTTCCTTCTCTCTCTCTCTGTCTCTCTCTCCAGCAAACACATGCACTAGATTAAAAAAAAAAAAAAAAAAAAGGAAAAAGTCAGTCAGTGTTCCAAGGCTTCCAATGCTTTTCTATCTTGTTCTCAACAAAGACCTAAATCCTACCATGATTTACAAGACCTCATGTGATCTAGACCCTGCAATGTTCCCATGTCCCTGATCCCATCTTCTGCTGCTCTTATCTCCTTTTCTCTTTATAAGTCATACTTACCTCTCAGGAAACATCACTTTCTTGCCTGAGAAATATTTCCTTATCTAGAAACCCTCTTTCCTTATACCTGCTTGACTCAGTCATTTACTTCAGGACTTGGCTCAAATTCACTTTTACAATAAGGGGTTCTCTGGTAACACTTCTATTTTCAGACATTTCTAACCCCTTTTCTTGTTTTATTATTTCCCACAGTATTTATTAATATCAACACTAACTAGTATTAAGGGGGACTTCAAGAAATTAATGTAAAATACATAGTATGAAAAAAATAATGAACATATTTATTAAAGGCGCCAAATAAGCCTGTGCTCTAATTCCTCTTTTCCACGAACTTTTAAAAGTCCCCACGTATACATTTTATTTATTACTATTTATTTTCTTTATACACTCATGTGGAATGTGAGGTTTAGGAGAACAAGGATTTTTTTTTAATATGTTTTGTTTATATCTGTAGAGTTGCAAAGTGCCCTAAAAGGTAAATATACAATAAATACTAAATTTCCTATTAATTTAAAATGAACTTCTTTGAGTGATTTTTAAAAGTGATTTGCACATGTAACTCAGGTTATATTTTACCACTCTGTTTTCTAACGAGCATTACCATTGCCGCTGCCTCTGGTCCTGACTTCATCATTTTTCTGCAGAATTACAGCTTCAGCCTATGACTTTGTCTCTGTGTTTTTACTTAGTACTTTTTGCAATGTGGTCACCGTGCTCTTTCTCAAATGCAATCTGATCATGTCCATCAGCTAAATATACCTCAGTAGATTTATTAGTAATGTTCTCACTGTAAACTCACTAGTTTCTCTACCATTCGAGAAGGAATGTTGGAAAGATATAAAAGATAATATGTCATTGTGTAAAATGAGCTTGAATCAACATACATTTACTGAAAAGGACATATTTTTTTTTTTTACCAATTTTGATACTGTAGTTCTTATTAATACCAAGCATCCTTGATCTATATTGTGATTAATGGCAGTGTATGAATATGTAGAAAAACTGACATTGAGAACTGGAATTTTATTATATCAAAAGGAAGAAAATGTGTTCTATTGCCTTTCTTGTTGTGAGATGAAATAGCTGAGAGCATTTCTCTTTTCCATTGATGGTGTTTTGACCCACTGCATGAGTTAGGAGTGTAATCTATGGCCCTGGATCAACTTAAAAGTAAGTAACTTTTGAAGTACCTGCAATCGTAATTTTCTTTAAGCTACCTAAGTAATATAGACAAATCATGTTTTTGATGCACTAAAGAATTTATACCTAACCCTTTTTAAATTTTCAAAATGCTGCATAATTTTTAAATTTTATATACAAAGGGTCTTAAAGCTAGAATCTAAACTGTGTCTGTGTTTAATATTTAGACATACATGGGTAGGTGTAAATAGTCATGGGCAACTTTAGTGTCAAGGACTTTGTTTGCCACCTGTGAACATCTTGAACTAGATAGAAAATGAAAAGAATGAGTGCTTTTGGGCTTGATTGAAAGATCAGCATGTTGATAATGCAACATGGCTGCTTTGCAGATAAATTCCAGAGTTGGAAAAGGCTAGTTTTCCATATGATAGGCTAGAGAACTCATAGCATAAGAGAGGAATGTTTGCAGTGCTGCAGGCTAGATACAATGCAGACAAGAGGGTATGCACTGGGCAACAACTGTTGCCCGGTGAACAGGTCTCTTTTATTCCAGAAATAACTGTTCCCTTTCCAGTGAATCCATGTTCAGGTAGTGATGGAATCTGTTGATCTTGAATAGTCAATTCATTGTCCACAGGAAAGGTCACATGATTAGACCTGTCAGACCAATCTGCTTTCCCCCCAGAGATTCGTGGAATTGGAATTAAAGGAAAAGGAGCAGTTATTTTCTTATATTGATATAAAAGAGATTCCTAAAGATGTCACACCAAAGATTTCAATATCTTAAAAGATATCATTTTGACAGGTGCTATGGTTTGGCTAGAGGTTGGTCCCTTGAGGTTTATACTCTAACTCTTGGTCCTCATTAAAAATGGCTTTAGGAGATGGTGAGACCCTTAAGAGGTGGAGGCACCACCATTCAATCAGTTGGGGACATGGAAGGGACAGATAGAGGAAGTGGGAATTATTTTTCTTCCCTTTTTGATGATGTATCTGTCTGGCTTCTCAGTCATGTTGTGTTTTAGTAGCAGGGACTGAGCTGATGTCAGCTCCATGATTTTAAAATTTAGTACCAAAACTTGAACCAAACAAATTTCTATTATTTATAAATCACACAGGCTCAGATGTTTCTGTTTAAAAATGCATTAATAGATGGAGGAAATAGAATAAGTCCAACACACACACACACAAAGAGAGAGAGAAGGAGAAAATTAGAGAAAGAGTGAAAGAGAAAGATGAGTTTATGTTCTCTGTTTTAGTTTTAGCATAATCTCTGGCTTTCTTTTAGTTCTGGGTTTTCTTAAAGAGAGCAATATTTTCTTTTCTTTTCTATTCTAAGCTGATTTTAACTGAATTTCTGATGGTTTTATCCACTACAATTCTAGCTATTGTATATGTTAAAATATGATTAGTGTTCCTCCAAAATAGTGTAGAGGAGAAAATGAAATGCTACCCAATAGAGACAACAAAAGCTCATAATGGACAGAGTTTCAGTATTCAGGTCTTTGGGTCTGTTGCCATAGTTTACCTGATTCCAATTTATTTTTCTTTTCTTCTATTTCACTGTCAGTTTCTCAGTCAAATTTGTAGATTTAGGAATCTTTGAATGTATATTCTTTCTGGGTCCTCAAAGGCATAGTACTTGGTAACTGCCATTAAGATTAACAGCTCTTGGGGACCAGTAGTTGGCCTAATGGCTATGTCGCTGAATTCCCATGTAGTCGATGCAGTTCAAGTCCCGGACCTGGTGGTTTAAACTCACACCTGGAGCGTGTGCGTGCGTGTTCAAGATCCCAAGAACAGAATTGAGGAGAAGGGATTGTGGTGTGGCCATACCCTCCGGGGGGTGATTTCTCGTTTTCTGTCTCACTCTTTCTGGCCAGCGTGTGCACCCTATAGAATAAACCTCCCCCCGCCCCTCCCCCCCAAAAAAGAATAACAGCTCTTAATTTCACCTGCAGAGGCAGAAGATAGGAGAATTTCATCTACTGAAACAAATGTGTGATGAAAGGAAGAATCCTCTCGTAGGCGAGAATTCTTGCCCGAAGAGAAGCAGAAATGGTAGGGAAGGGCAGAGAACTAGAGCCTGAACCAGTTAAAGGGATGTTGGTATCAGAATTGTAACAAAAACAAGATCATGTATTTAGTTTGGGATTGTTTATTGTAAACTTGGGTAATCAAGCTCACAGTTGAAAGGAGTTCTTGAGTAAAGGATGCAGCTGAAATTTAGTAATAATAGAGTAAGTAAGTAACTACGGGGTCCTTCAGATATGTAACAGTGGCATATGATGTTTTGTTTATTTAATTGTCAAAAGGCATGCATGCTTGCCAGAGACAGACAGAGAGACAGAAAGAGGGCAAAAGCAATCCCTTAATGGAGCATGGACATGATGCAATCCCTTCTACTCCATTTTTCCACCCCATAAAGACACTGACATGCATGCGCATGTGCTCCCTGTGTCCTTCACGTCACAAGGGCTAGGACCAAACCACAGCTTATTATGTGGGACCTGGTTCCCTAACCACCAGGCATGAGGCAAGTTTGGCACATGGTTTTTGTATATTTATGTATCTAAATTTATTTATCTGCAGTCACAACTGAGTATAATCAAATAGAGTTCTTGATTTCCAAAATTATGATAACACTTGCATTTTAACATGGCCATTCAGAGCTGGTAGGGTGTTCTTGCAGACATGAATGGTGAGAGAATGTGATGAAAAGCGAAAAGTCCTGGTGTGTTAGAATCCTGGCTCAGTATGATATATGCTACCTAGCAGGTGAATTGAGAATACTATACATGACATCACCAACAGGCAACAAACCATATCTGTGTCCCACAAATGTCTACTTCCCCATATTTTACTAATTTCTCTTCCTGTACTCTTCCCCTCTCCTGCTCTCCTTCCACTTTGTCCCCAGTGTCCAAAATAATTTTCAATGCTTTTATGTTGGGTAAAATCTCTTTACAAACTAAATAATATATAATGATTGAATGTATAAATAATGATAATAAAATTTTAAAAAGAATCCTGGCTCAGTTACTTATTAGTGGTATAACTTGGGGAAAGTTATTTAAAATCACAAAGACTTAGATTTCTAATTTGTAAAATGGGAATGAACAGAATGGATCCTAACAGGGTTTTTTGATGAATAAATAAAATAATGTACAATGCTTGGAGCTGTCTTAAATATACAGCTAGTTTTAGACATATTAACAATTAAAAAATTCAGACTTAATGATCAGACCTTAAAATTGTGTGAGGAAATTCTGTGTCTACATTTTGGAGGAATTATTTTAGAGAGGATATAGGCCACATGTTAATTGAAAATAATTGATAAGATACTGACAATAATAATGCTTTTCCAATTTGGAGAGATTAAATTCAACATAACACTAGATAGGTAAAAATAAAGTAAAAATCTGAAAAGGTAAACTATGGAATAAAAATAAAGGTTCAAACTAATGTAAAACCATACAAATTAAAAAATAACTTTTACAGGTCAGAGTCAGTGACCTGGTGGTTAAGGAAATTAGATCCTGTAAGACCAGCTGCACGTGCTGGTCCCAGATTTTGTTGCTTGAAAAACATTAAGGAGACAAGCGTGCGTGTGTGTGTCTGTATGTGTATGTGTATGTGTTTGTGTGTTCAAAAAGTCCCAAAAGAGAGAAAGATAGAGAAGGGATTATGGCATGACTATTCCGCTTGGAGGGGGTAATTTATCCCTCTCCCTCTTTCATTCCCTCTTTTTCTGTGTCTCTGGTGAAGACATGCAATCTCTGACAAATTATATCCTTGACTGAGCCAATATAAAGTGTATTCTGAATGGGCAATCACATTTTGTACTGTGATGATGTACAGTGAATGAATGTAAAATAAATAAATTTAAAATTAAAAATAAATTTAAATATTACAATATCTTCAAGAGTTTTTCTTATGTTTCCCATGCATAGTTTTATAGGTTCAAGTTTTATGTTTAGATCTTTGATTCATTTTCAGTTGTTTTTTGTTAGTTCTGAGATATCAAGTCTAGTGTTTTTTTGTTTTTTTATTTTCAGATTAATATCTAGTTTTCCACAAATCACAGACAATAATCCTGAAAATAGACAAATGGGACTACATCAGGCTGAAAAGCTTCTGCACAGTAAAAGAAACAATAATTAGAGCAAAGAGACAACCTTCAGAGTGGGAGAATATATTTGTAAACTATGCTTCAGAAAAGGGAATGAGGGGACCAGCAGTTAGCGTAATGGCTATGTCACTGGACTCCCATGTATATATTTCTGGCCATGTGGTGGCATGGTGGTTAAAATGGCTGAATCCCAGTTGACTGACTACATCAAGTGAAACCCAGATCTGGCAGCTTGAGAAAGTCACTGGGCATGTGTGCCCAAAATCCTGAAAGGAGAAACGGAGAAATGATTATGTTGTGACCACCCCCCGTGTATGTGGGGGGGTTGTTTTCTCACTTTCCTCCTCTATTTTTATTTCTCCAGTCTTTTTTTATTTATTCATTTTTAATTTTTTTATTTCTCCAACAAGTGCACACACACTCTGGAAAATTAACAAGTGGGTCCTATTAATTCCAATTTGAAATCCTTATAAAAGTACTTTCTCAGATGTGTAAGTTGTTTTAGCTGTCATGTTTCTCTTTTTATTTATTTTTAAATCCGCTTAAACTTTTTATGTTGAAATAATTATAGACTCACATAATATTGAAAGAATACTACAGAGAAGTTACTTATGGTCATCACCTTGCTCCTCCAAAGCATCACCTCATATATCTATAATGTATTATCAAAACCAGGAAATTGCTACATATAGTAAAATTAACTAGGCAACAGATTATTCAAATTGTATCCTATTTTCATGTATTGGATTTTTATGGCATAATATATAGTTCTATATTTTATTACATATTTAGAGTAATATAGCCATCATAATAAAGAAGCTAAAGGACCATCTTTTTATCAAACTTTTTTCAAAGTAACTCCTTTGTGCTGCTTTTATACATCTCACTTTCTTAACTCCTTGTAACCACTTGTCCATTTATTCTCTCTCTATTTTTTTTCATTTTGAAAATGCTAGATAGAGAGAGTTATACAGTGTATAAACCTTTGAGATCAACTCTCTTTTTTATTAGAGCCAGCTTAGGTATTGGATCACTTTCATCTCTGTTCCAGTTGACACAGAACCAACACAATGTTTTTCTCAACCTCTGCTGTGTTTGTTCATTCAGTGTAACTGAATTTCCCACTCTTTCTTTTACTAGCTTTAGTCTCCCCACAGGGAATGACATTTGGCTATGTTCCTGAAACCCCAGTGACTTGCTTCTGGCCTGCCTTTTCCCACCTCCTGCTCAGGAGTTGCAGCTTTGAAAGGTGCAATTACTGCACAGCGGCCGTCTGCATGGGAAACTTTGCACTGCCACTCTTCAAACTTTTAGCAGTTATCAAGAAAATAGGATTCTGAATAAATTCCATTTGTAAGAAGAATAAGAAATCTTTAGAGCCCTGTATCTATTAAAGAAAATTGAGTTCACAAGTAAAAACCCTCCCCACAAAGAAAATTACAGGGTCATATACTAACCCTGGTAAATACTACTAAACATTTAAGGAAGATATAAGAAAAAAGGAATGCTCCCCAGCTTTTCTATAAAAACAGCATACATTCCATAATAAATTCTGAGGACATTATAAAAAATATTATAGAATCATTTTCTTCATGAATATTAATGTAAAATTATTTAACAGTAATAACAAACTAAAACCATAAATATTCACATACACACACAAAATTATATCATGAGCAAATCAGACTCCATCGTTATAAGGTTGCCTTGGTAACACCACTGGAGCCTCATGAGAAAGGTCCTGAACCCACATTCGGGTTCTCCCTGAGCATGCTGAGCACTCACAATGCCCATGATCTGGGCCAACTGAGACTTGGGGTGTATTGTAACATGAAGATCCCCTAATTTTATGGGGGACCTGTCTTTCTCTCACTCTCTCTATTTCTTTATCACTGTGTTTTTTTCTATCTCTGACTCTCTAATAAAAAAAGAAAATTTTAAAAACTTTTGAAAAGTTTACAAGCTTTTTTTTAAATTTTTGATTTATATGGCAGAGGGCATGTGTATTTTTTCAGAAAGAGACAGAGAGACAGAGACAAAAAGGGGATGAGAAAAAGAAAGCAACCTCCAGTGAAGCACAATCATGCAACAATCCCCTCTTGATTTTTCTACCCTGTCAAGATTTGGAGCATACATGCACACTCATTCAGTGTTTTTCAAGCCACTATGACTGGAATTTGAACCTTAGTCAGTCATGTGGGATCCCACTCCCTGAATCACTAGGTCATAGGATCAGCCCAGATAAGGTTGATTGAAAATCGATTAAAGTTACCTACTACACTGATATAGCAAAAAAAAAAAAAAAAAAAAACCATAAATACACAATATATCAATAGATTCAGAGTATTTATAAACATATTAAAAATAGCCATTCATAATAAATGTACTTAGCATATATGGAAGAGAAAGGAACATCTCCAGTCTATAAAATGATTACATGTGGTCAGCTGATGATGCAGCAGTAACACAACCATCTAATATGCTGGTCCCACCTTGCAAGGTCCCAGGTTCATGCCATGATACTTTCCTTACAGTCCGGGTACATGTACATGCCTGTAATCCTGGCCCGCTTATACGGTCAATGTATTATGGCATGAGGATCATGTTGGAGGTGCCTGTCTGTCTCTCCCTCTTTCTCTGTCTCTCTCTCTCTCTGTCAAAATAAATACGTGGACACTCTAGGAATATGTACACACCTGTGATCCGGGCAGTGGATTGTGGAATGAGCACCCCTTGGGTATGCAGTGGATTGTGGAATGAGCACCCCTTAGGTATGCTTAGCTATCTCTCTCTCTGCCCTTCAAAGTAAATAAAAAAGCAAACTTTAAAAATGTATGTAAAACCTAAAGTTAATATACCTAATGTTGAAAAATGAACATTCCCATCTTAAAACTTAAAAAGCGGGTAACCATGTCCACTTTTACCACTCCTGTTCAACATTGAGCTACTGCAAATTTACTTACCGTAAGTTTTACACTATTCGGGAGCTTTCAGAACTAAAGATGCCAAAAAACAAGTACACTTGAATAATTTTATGCTTACATTTGATAGAGCAGATGGTTGTGCAGAAGTATAATTATACAAAGGTAACAGGATTTAATGGTAATAAGCTACATGGTAAGGGTATTTAGCAAAATCTTTGTGATCAGATTCTTTTCCTGTGATCCTCTGCCTTCAGAGATAATAACATTTAACCTCTCTGGGTGCAAAAATGATACCTCTGGGACAGGGTGTTGCAAACTACCTCAGGGGAAGACCAGCTGGGTTTTACTACCTGATTCAGGGGAATAAGAGATGAAGTGAAGGTAAGAGAGACTTTCTTGCTATTTGCTCAAATGCCTAGGTGCTATATTTGGAGGTTGCATGAGCTAAACATACAACATGGGTAAGTCACACAGACATTCTAAATTTAAAAAAAAATTTGAAAGATACATATTCTGTAATTCCATGTGTTTACTATTCAAGAAGAAGCAGGAACATTCTCCAGAGGAGCAATAAAAACATGGGCGATTCAGTGGTTGGAGTGGGGAGATCAGACTGTCATCCGGCATAAGGGAATCTTCTATATATCTTTGAGTGCTGGCTATATATATATATATCATATCATGTCATATATATATATATGTAAAAATTTACTGCCAATGTGTTCATTACTGTTATTTAACTTATATTTAAATTTCAAAATATTATTGAAGGCAATATATTTTTTGAATACTGACCCTATCCTGAAACAACTCATATTCAATAAATATCCTTAGACACACACGGGATATGTATTTAGTTGTCTGTTATAATTGCCATTCTCTCTTCAGTCAGCAGCAGTTCCCCAAGTCAAGTATTTCTCAGTTCTATACTTGGTCCATTTCTGGCTGGATAAATAGTTAGGTCTCAGCTGGACAATAGTTCTGTCCAAGTAATAGAAGCAAGAACCTGCTAACAAGAATTGAAAGTATAGAAAATCCTCTGCAATCTGATTATTTCCCTTTATCGTAGATATTCAAATACATCTGGATGGTTATTTTGCTCATGTTTTGTAATATCTGTTATATGCCTGATACTATGCAAGGCATTTAATTGTATGGCTTTAACATGTTGGGAATTAATATTTGCGATTGATTGTTTTTTAAAAAGTAGCCTTTTCCTTTCCTGGCATTCTTAACTGCAACAGTGCAACATATAAAATGGAAATGATATAATAGAAATGTTTTTATCATGGACACTTTTAAAATCAGTAATTCCTCCAAAGGGTCCATTTATTGGTAAACTATATCACTTTTCGAGAGAAGACAAATGAACCAATCTTGACATATTTTTAGCCACTTACAGCATAAGCTGTAGGTGAAGAGAAAATCTACAGAATTAGAGGAAATACTTACAAATTGGATAAATGCTTATTCATCCAATAAAAAGTTAGTATACAGGATATATAAAAAATATTTTAAACGCAATAGCAAAAAGACAAATAATCACATATGTTTTAAATGAGTGTAGTATAAATGCACACTTTTCAAAACAAGATACAGAAATGGCCAATAGGTAAATGAAAATTGCTGAACATCAGTAATCATCAGAGAAATGCAAATCAAAATCATAATAAAATAGCAGCTCACTCCAATTAGAGTAACAATGATCAAAAAGGCAAAAAATAACAAATTAGAGGTTTTTGCTACAGGGTGCGTGTGCTCGCCAGACAGAGAGAGGCAGAGAGATAGAAAGCGAGAAATCACTCCCCAGGGGAGATAGCCACACCTCAATCCCTTCTCCTCCATTCTCCTCTCAGGATCATGGGCATGCACGCACACACGCCCGGTGTGAGTTTTAAGTCACTGGGTCTGGGATGCGAATCGCAGTCGACTACGTGGGAGTCCAGCGACATCGCCATTACGCTAATTGCTGGTCCCCAGGAGAACTCTTTTTTAAAAATAATTATTTTATTTAACGTTATTTATTATTATTATCATTATTATTTTCCAGTTTGATCAGAGAAAGAGAGAGAAAGAGAGAGGAAGTGAGAAAGCAAGCCACCAGGTCCGAGACTTGAACCATGGTCAGCCATGTGGGAGTCCAGTTCCTTTAACTACTATGCCACTTGCCGGCCCCAGAAGGGGAACTCTTATACATTGTTGGTGAGAAAGTAAATTAGCACAGTTATTATGGAAAACAATATGGAGACTCCTCCAAAAAAGTAAAAATAGAATTATCATGACCCAGCAGTTCCTCAAACTGGATCTATATCTAAAGGAAATGAATGAGTGTTTTGAAGAAGTATCTGGACACTAGTGTTTATTGCAGCACAATTCACAATAGCAAAACTAGAGTCAACCCAAGTGTCTATCATCAGATGAATTTTATTTTTAAAGTGGTATCTCTGCAGCATCATTAACATTGTTCACAAATATAAATCTATATTTTATTCTGAATACTTAAATTATTATCTTTGAAAAGATGTATGTTATACCATAAGCAAAGTATTTGTTTTTATTTTAGGATTTACTTGGTGCTGAAATTAAGCATAAATGTAGCTCCATTAAAAATGTGTTTTAATATAGTTCCTCTTAATAAAACCATTTTGTAGCACAAAGTATTGATTTTAAAGACATTTAGCCAAGATTTTATTTGTTCAATTTTTCAATTTTGGCAAGCAAAAGCACCTACTAAAGTTTCTATCTAAATACATTGTGCACCATGACAAAATTATAACTATGATAAATGTGTTAAAGTGTACAAAATTATTGGTTTAAGGTATTTACTACCCAGGCAGAACTTAAAGTAGAAATAGACTTTATTAATTTTAATTTCAAAAGACAATGTTCTTCTTGATTTGTCCAAGGCACTGTTTCAATAGTGAATTAAAAATAAATAAAGACATTGTATACTAAAACTAAGCCACACCTAACCAAACTTTTATTTCTCTTTGAATAAGAGCACTAACTCTGTGGATTTGAATGTGGAGGGCAGTCATGAATTAGGTGTAATAGTGTTTCTGCTTGTGCACATTTTAAAATTCCAACAACTGATACAGAGGCTGCCAGTGTTATAATTTCTTCTTCTAAGCTTTCTTTTTCTGGGAAACAAATTGATGCAACACCAAACTTACACATGTCGACTTTTTGTTTTCTCTGCCTAATTGAGTGAGCTTTGTTACACTCCTGTCGTGACACGACTCATACTCTCTGGGATATGCCTTACGTTGTCCTTTAGACAGTGTAATCAGCAGGACATTTTTCTTCTACACAGTGCAGGGAACTTTCCACACTTATGATCCATTTTGATGTGCTCTGGAAATCAAGCTCTACACAGATGTATGCATGGTAGAATAATCAGCATCTTTTATTATTTGGCTTATAATTATGTTGCTTTTCTCTTTGTATACTGAAATGTTAATGTTATCTTGGTCTTTGACAAATCATATAGCAAGATACATCAATGGACATAAACTAGTACAATGTGAATAGAGCAGAAACTGAGCTACAGATGTATCCCAAGATTAACAATTAATTTAAATATTAACAATAAAAAACATATTCCTAAATCTACTGCAAACCATAAAACATATGCTGATTCATGCCTTCAATTCAATAGAAGAAATAATTTATTGATTTTCTACATCATTTTTGCAATATGACAAATATTCAAGTGACTATCACTTTTGTTGAATTGATTTAAAATGACTACAAATCTATTTAATTAATCTTGTCTATTTCGACATATTCTACTGAAGAGCTTATCTTTCTTTCATACATTGGGAAATAGGTTTAAGACTAACCTCTCTATTAAAGCATCAGCTTATGAAGATACCTTTATAAAATAATAATTATAGGCTTACAATGAGAATATATATATTCTTGTGTAGAGATTTTTCAGAGTAATGAAGTTTTGTTTATTTTTGTTTTCTGTTTCCTAGCTACAAGTCTTGAGTAGGTCTCTGTTCTTCCCTGGACTTCTACACCTTGAACTGTTCTTAACTGCAGGGACTGTGAAGACTAGCCCTAACTATGGGGCTTGCCATTGCTTGTCTGTCTGGCTAGTAACTGTCCCCTTATTCCATGTCTAGAAAGTCACTTAGTCAAAGAGGATTGGCTTTCTTTTCCCTCCAGGGTCTTCTTCACTGAATGTGCTGGTTTCTTCTCTTCCTTCTTTTCCTTTCTTTGTTAGGCTTCACTTTACTTTCTTATTCTTTCAGCTTTTGTTTATGGTATTCTACTTACCCAAGGGCTGCTATGCGCTAGATGCTCAGTAAGGTAATATAATAATGAGAAAGGCATGATAGGGAGGCCAGTGTGTAACCCCGAATCACCCAATTATGGGGAATGGTACAGGGTCCTGAGAGCACAAGGGAGGGGTAGATATACTAGTCTTGGTGAGTCAGAGAAGACATACAGTTTATATATGATGAAACCAGGAGGATAGGCAAGAGTTATCTAGTCACCTATTACAACATATTTCTCAACCAAGTGTCTTTCTGTCAACAGCCAGGTCAAGGTTACATAAGTCTATGCTTTTATTTATTTTTTCTTTTTTTTGCTATTTTTTTCTTTCTCCTTAATTTATTTCTGAGCTTTCTTTTCTTTTCTTCTTTTAAAGTTATGTATCTATTTCTTTCAGGAGAGAGGGAGACATAAAGAGTAACAGAGGAAGAGAGAGGGGAGAGTTTCCCTCAACCGGGTCATGGTGTGAGATCTTACTCTCAGCTTCAGTCGGCCAAGATCACAGGTATGCATATGTGTGCCCTATGTGCACAGAGAGACCTGGGAGCCTGAACCAAGGACCTTCTACGTGGCCTTAACCTCACAGAACGTTGTGCTACTGCTGTGCCACTGTAGCTAAACCCCCAGCATTGCTGGGGTACTATTGACAAATAAAAGTTTACTTATTTGTGGTATACAAAGTGATGGCTTAATATATGTATACATTGTAAGGTGATTTCTGCAATCAAGCTAATTAACATCTTTATCATGTCAAAAAATCATTGTGTGTGTGTGCACATGTGTATGTGTGTGTGTGTGTGTGTGTGTGTGTGTGTGTGTATGTGGTGAGTACATTTAAGATCTAGTCTCAGTATATTTCAAAAGAGAATATATTATGAAATATCCCTTTTAAAAAATGCTATTCATTTTCAGAGAAACTTTACTAATTCTTGAGGCACGTAACTTTCTTTTATGAAAGTTTCATATAAAATCAAACTCTCTAGTGTATTTCTCCAATAACTCTCATGCTCTGTCTGGCTTGACTTGTGGAAGTTACGTTAGTCATTCAGTGTCTTAAGCTGGTCATTCAGAGATTAACTTTGAAGAAGCTTCTAGACCTGGTTTCAAAGTGAGATAAAAATTTATTATATTGTTCCACTCTCTGTACTCTTAAAGGTAAGGGATTCATGACAGAAACCAGTCTAAATTAAAGTCATTACACCCAACACTTTATTAGGCTTGCCAAATCCTTTCTACTTGCGAGTTCTCACACCAAGGAATTTTTCTGAGTGATGAGTAAAACTTTTTATTTGCCTTTCCCATAACTTAACCTCCAAATATCCCTTTAATTATCTTGTTTCCTTTCTCAGTGAGCAACCTTTCTATAAAATTATTAATAATTTTATTTTGGAGAAATTCATTATCTTTTGTTTATACACAAGTACATATACTGTAACAGTATGTTCAATATGTAATATAGTTTATACTATAATTTAGTAAATGTATATAAATGTATTTATTCATGTTTCCCAACAAAAACATTGGGAAGTGGTTCCCTATGTATTCATCATAAGAGATGGTAAGCAAGCTGATTTAGGTTTTCTGTATTTACTTCAGAAGCTTAAAAGTTTTTCTAGATATCTTATTTCTAAGGAAAATTATATTTTACTTTATGTAAAAAAAAAAGAGTTAAGCTATCTGTGTCCTATAACAAACATGTTTGAATTAGATGAGAGATGGAATACTTTCACAAATTTGGACAATTTGTGGTACTTTGAATAGATTAAAACAAGGAGATTGCATATATGAAATACATACATGTATGAAAATATGATGTATAAAACAATATTTTAAATTGTTAAAAGACCAGTTGTACAATTTTACATAGATAAGTTAAGATTGCTATGCTTGGTTAATACAGCCAAAATATAGATAAAGCTATACTTTCTTTATTGCCTACAAAATGTACTGGAGCTGCTATTAAGACAAATATTCACTGTTTATACATGCACCAAGGATGTGGTTGGGTAATTGGTTTTATTTGGATGTTTCTTAGAGTACACATAATAGTAGACTTTATACCTAAGTTAAATTCATGTTTTGTTTTGTTTTTCCGTGTGCTAGGAGTAATAGCATGATTAATAAATTTTTTGATGATCACACATTTATAGGGGATTCTTAGTCAAATTCTCCTTCAAATCCCCACTAATTTAGTAATTACTTTCCCTCCCCTATAGAAAAGGATGTAAAGACAAAATTATGAGTCTAAAATTGTAATATAATCAGCCCAGTCTGGTGACTCAGCTGGTAGCAAATGAAACACCATGCTGAAAGCCACATGGCTAACAGCTTTGAATCCTTAGGTTGGCTTGAAAACAAGTCAGGTGCCTAGTACATGCCCAGGATCTTAAGAACCAGGAGGATCAGGGATGGTGACATGATGACACCTTGTCAATGTTGTTTCTCCCTTTCTTTCTCTCTTTCTCTTTCATATGCATGCACATGCTAATTATCATGAATAATTAAACTTCATCTTTGCAATAAGAGAAGCTATAAAATCCCTCTGAAATGCATACCCAATTACAAAGAAAATGTTATCCACAAGATAATGGTAGTGTTTTAATAGGCTGACATTCCGATAGTCTTAGATGCATAAAAATATAAAACACTTGCATAAGCAATATACATTTAGATATTACTGCATTGATTTCATTGTAGAATCTAGCTAGACTAAAAGTTAAATAGTAGTGTTTTAAATAAAACATATAGGGATCTTCTCAAATGGTTTCTACCTTCCTTGGGACCCTGTGATGTTGTCCTTTGGCTTATCTTTTCTTTTGAAGTTTAATTAATTTATATCATGAAAGAGAGAGACAAAAGAAAGAGAAACAAAGAGACAGGCACCCACAACAGGGTCCTTATGTTTTGATCAACCTCCAGCCTCAGCCAGACTGGATAATGAGTGTGTACATACCCATAACTTTCTGGTTTCTTAAATATAAGGATTGATGGTCCATGTGGTGGCTCAGTGGTAATGCAATCTTTTGTGAAGCTGTTGCACATAGGAGGGTCTTAGGTTCATGTCCAAAATCCTTTCTGCACGGAGAGGTTGTATTCATGCATGTGACTGGAGTTCAGTCATGACATGAAGATCTTGTTGGATTTTTTCCTCCCTCTATGTTTCTCTCTCTCATGGAAGAATAAAATAAGTAAACATTTAAAAAAGTGTATGTATAAAGTATAAAGTTATCTGCATTTTCAGGGCAAGAGATACAACTTGTGGGTCCTTTCTGTGGATTTCATGTTTGTGTGTGTGTGAATTTATTAAAATGCCCCCTCTGAAGGAAATCATTAAGAAGGGTTCTTTTCTTTGCCCCTGCCATATAAGAAGTGATTGGGAAACATTTACTCCCTAGTAAAGAAGGAAAAGGAAAAAATGTTTTTCTTTCATGGTGGACAACATAGCTATATAATCTAATGTCTACAATACTGATGGAAGGGCTAAAACAGGATAACAGCTGATGTCTTGGGAGAATTTAGGATGACAATGAAAGCCCTCTAAGTCTCTTCTTACTAAACTGGGAATGGATAGTCTGGTAGCAATTTCTGAAAGCAATTATGACTGAACTAAGATTCAAGAGACAAAAAGTTTTCTGGGAAAACTATTTAATGAACAGATCACAAAAGGCGTTCTTTGAAAGTTGTCACAATTTCTATTATATTGTTGATATTTTTACTCTTGTTATTACAACTCCTTCAAGAAAATCAAATATAATAATTATTAATTAAAATAGCTATAACTAAGAGTTCTGCATAACTGGTGGAAAGAATATAAAAGTCAACACCTTTGAGTTGAATTAGAGCAAAGGTACTGAAAGCAGTGATTGCATTGCTCCAATTTAACTCACCTTGTTATTACAAATTACTTCATTCCCTCCCCAGGGTATATGCACCTGATTTATTGACACTAGTATGCTATGTGGGACATCTTACAAGTCTCCCTTAACCCTTTCAGGAAGGAATGAATTTGTACATAGATAATGGCAAGGGCTAATAAATATGAAATCCTCTTGTTTATGAACATCTAATAAATACTCCTTTCCTCCTCTATCCCATAATCACATCTCTTCATTACAGGAAAAATTTCCTGGGTAGGGAATATGTTCCCACTTAAGTTTTATTCCTTTCCTTTGCATGGGGCCAAAAGTATTCTAAGGAAAGCATTAACCATCCCCACCACCATTCTCCTTCGGGAAAGGGAAATTATCCAAGAAGGAGGGTCAAGAAAGCCCTTCCTCACTTCTAGATGTGGGTCACTCTCTGGATGACAGTTCTTTTGGGTTCATTAATCAGGTGAGGGTAAGCTGGAAAAAAGGAGAACTTGGAGAAAGTATCTTGTTTAGGGAGGCAACAGCTTCGCTTAATTTCTTACTGAGAGAAAAAGAACCATGCGTCATAGGCATATAGAAACAATGCATATTTGAAGCTTGATGTTGCTGGCAGGAGGTTAGAGGTGATATCTAAAGTAGCAATATGTTTTTCAAAGTCAAAATTTTCCTTATAATCTGGTGAAAACGAGGGACATTTGGGAGATGAAGAGTATCCATGTTTTCTCAAGTACCGTTGTTCTAGTTTCTATGGTGGCCATAACAAAGTATGATGGACTACATGGCTTAAAATAACAGAAATTTATTCTCTGGTGACTCGAGAGGCTAGAAGTCCAAAATCAAGTTGTCCGTAGTGTCAGGCTCTGTCTGAAGGTTCAAGGAGAAATATTTGTCATGCCTTTCTCCTAGCTCTGATAGTTGCCAGCAATTCCTGATGTTCCTTGGCTTTTGGATGAATCACTCCAATTCCTACCTTCATAATCACATGACATTCTCCCAGTGTGTCATTTCTTTTCTGTATCTTCACATAAAGATAAGCTCTATTAACACTTTGGTAACAAACCTCACCTTGATTACATCTGAAAAGAGCCTTATTCTTTTATTTTTTTAAGAGGTTTTTCTCCCTTAGTGTGTGTTTGCTCACCAGAGAAAGAGAGAGAGACAGAGAGGAAAAGTGAGAAGTCACCTCCCAAGGGGATAACCATGTGCAATCCCTTCTCCCAGGATTCTGGGCACACAAACACATGCAGCCAGTGTGATTTTGGAGCCACTTGGTTCGAGACTTGAACTGCAGTTGGTCATGTGGGAGTCCAGTGACGTAACCACTGCACGATTTGTTGCTCTCAAGACCTTTATTTTTAAATAAGGTCACAATATATA
>NW_006207163.1:2155814-2163777 GCF_000334495.1 Tupaia belangeri chinensis
ATATATATATATAAATTCCTTCTTATTTGAAGGAATTTAATTTAAACTAAATCATACTACTTAGTGCATAACAAATTTAATTGATTTTATTGACAATATTGTCTTCCTTATTAGTTTAATCTTATCACCATCTGATATGTTATATAGGATATATTGATTGAATGCAAGGTAATCTACTTTTTTAAAATTTTCGATCAGTTCTTAATGTTATTTGTAAATTTAAAAAATATTTGAAAACGTAGGTTATCATTTACAACAATGTTTTATGCAGTAGGTGTATCATAAGGTCCAAATTGCTAATCAGTGAGGTTTAGGAAACTGATTGGGAATTTCCTGTATTTTCCTGAGAAACTGAGAGAAATTCTGGCAATTTCTAATATAAGCTTTGTATTGGTCATTGTAATTTAATAGCTTTGATTGTCTTTTTTTATTTCATTTTCTTTTATACATTCATTCACATTATTATTTGGCTTACAAAATGGATATTTCAACAGGTGAAATTTCTCCCTAATATCTTCAACAAATAATACCACATTTCTTGAAATTATTAAATAATTGTATCTTAAAACTAGTTACAAAGTTATGATATGTTGTTAATATAATTAATATGAATGTATTATAGGCCCATGATAGAAACATAAGTAAATTAAATTTTTTTAAAAGAACAAAATGTTATTAAAATAACCTTTTATTTTTCTTCACATAAAGATAAGCTCTATTAACACTTTGGTATGTGTCAGTTTCAATAATTCTGATGCAATTATAAAAACATGGGCTCTTATTTTTACATGTATTTTTGTAAATGTTTTATTTTGTTTAATACCTCATAGTGTTCACATCTATGTCACAAAATGTAATTACACAGAATTGTTTTAAAACATTCATACTATTCCAAAAACAGTCTGTCATGCCATGACTTATATAATTAACTTTTTATTGTTTGACTATGATTGCAATGTTTTCGTTTGTTTTGTTTTATGTCACACAGCACATATGCTCTCTGGAAAGAGACAGAGAGAGAAAAAGTGAGAAATCACCCTTCAGGGGGATGACACCACAATCCCTTCTCCTTTATTAGACTCTCAGAAATTTTGGGTACACACACACATGTGCCCAGCATGATTTTCAAACTGTCAATCCAGGACTCAGTCCACAGTCAGCCATATGAGATTCCAGTGCCTTAGCCACCTTACCACCTACTGGTCCCACAAATAATGTTTTGTTTTTGTTTTTGTTTCTTTAAGTTTTACTATTGGTCACATGTGCTAACCAGAGAGAGAGAGAGACAGAGGGAGAGTGAGAAGGTCAACCACCAGGTCTGAAACTTGAAACATGTCAGCCATGTAAAGTCCAACACTAACCACCACACCACTTGCTGGGTGCACAAATAATGTTTTAATGGGACTCTTATGACAAACTCTTCATTAGTATCTTTTATTATGTTATGACAAACTCCTAGAATTTGAATTTCTGGGTCCCTGCAATTGATGAGAGCAATAATTATTCAACTAACATCTCATGGATACATAGACCTGATAGAATCATTGTGGGTGTGCGAGTAATGTGTTTAAGTAAGTTTCAGCGAATATGTCTATATACATTTAGAGGTACATGATATCACAGTATATGGTGGAGTCATACTTAAGGATATGCTTCTCTGTATGTTCTTTATTTACATAGCGAAAGCCTCTGAGAGTAAGTTACATGGGGAAAATTTATGAGTTATCACAGTTAATTAAAGGGGGAGAAATTAGAATGTTGGCTCCAAGCAAGTTATTTAGCACTTCCACATTCAATACAAGAGGAGAATTGGGACAGATGCTTACATGAAGTGGTTGTTGTAATGGCCCATTTAAAAATGTGTCAGTAGTTGGGACCAGCAGATGGCATACTGTTACATTGCCTGACTCCCATGTAGTAGACCATAGTTCAAGTCCCAGACCCAATGTCTTAAAATTCATGCTAGCCGAGACAAGCAATTAGCGTAATGGCTATGTTGCTGGACTCCCATAGTGCTGACCTCAGTTCAAGTCCCGGACCCGGTGGCTTGAACTCACACCAGGCACATGTGTGTGCACGCACAAGATTCTGAGAAGAGAATGGAGGAGAAGGGATTGTAGAGTGGCCATCCTCCCTAGGGGATGATTTCTCACTTTGTGTCTTTCTGTCTCTCTCTGTCTTTCTGGCGAGCTCATGCACCCTATAGCAAAAACTTCTAAAACCAAACCAAACAAAACCAAACAAAACCAAACCAAAAACAAAATTTCATGCTAGGCGCATAGTCATGCGCATGCCCAAAATCCTAAGAGGAGAATTGAGAAGGGATTACATCATGGCCATTCCCTCTGGGAGGTGATTTATCGCTTTCTTTCTTTCTTTTTTTTTAACCTTCCAGAATTTATTATTTTTTATTTTTTTTAATTTCAATTTCTTTTATACATCCAGTCACGTTACTTAGCTTATAAAGTGAATATTTCAACATGTATACATTTCTCACTCCAGTTGAAAATACTATACATGTTACCTTCAACAGATAATAACCCCTTTCTTTGTCCCATAAATACCTTGCCTCTCTATTTTTCTCCTTAATGTCCTTCTTCAGACTCCTTCACTCACTCTCTTCCCACACTATATCTGGTATTTATAACCATTTTCTAAGTTTCTATATCCTCTAGTCATTCAGTTTCAGTATAGAGTGCAGATGGTCGGTATATATTAAGTGGAGACACACGATGTCTCTCCTTCATAGCCTGGCTTGTTTCACTCAGCAGTAAATCTTCCATGGTCATCCACTTTCTGTCAAAAGCCAGGGTCTTGTTGTTTTTTATGACTGAGTAGTATTCCATAGAATATATGTGCCACACTTTTTCAATCCATTCATCTGTTCATGGGCATTTGGGTTGGTCTCATATCTTAGCAATTGTGAATTATGCCACATTAAACATTGATGTGCAAGCATAAGATTTCTTGCATTCTGTCTCTCAGTCTCTCTCTGTTTCTCTGATCAGTACACATGCCGTATAACAAAAATCTCTCTTAAAATTATCAATATCAAGTTTTCAATTATCAATTTTTTTGTCTTTTTAAAAAAAATGACACATGCATTTATTTAGCTTTTCACATTTCTTTATTATTGTCACTTTCTCTGTCACTCTATTTTCTAAAGATTTCATTAAAGCAAGTCAATTTTTAAAAATTTTCCACAAAGTATACGTGCTTGCCAGAGAAAGAAAGACAGAGAGAGGAAGAACTAGAAGGAAAAAGAGAAAATACTCTCTGAGGGGAATGGCCACACTGCAATTCCTTCTCCTCCATTCTCTTCTTGTGATTTTTGATCATGCATACACACACACACGCACACACACACACATGCTCAGGATATCTCTCAAGCTGCAGAGTCCAGGACTCAAACCATGCAGTTGGCCATGTGGGATTCTAACAGCCCCAATCACCACAATATCAGCTGGCCCGAGACTAACCAATTTTTGAAACAAAATATTGTGACTTTTAATATTGGTTTGTCAGAAAAGTCGTGATGCATTTTTGCATAGAAAAACACAGAAAAATACTTTATGACTTTTCTGATGACCCCATATAGTAAAGAAAATATGTTCTAAATATATTTTAAATGATTTTTGTAGAAAGTTATTTTTTTACTCTCTGACCATAATTAATTACTCTATAGAGACAGATATGGATGAAGCAAAGGTTCTGTGTATAACTTTATGATTGCAATGTGTGATATGCCACATTAATGGCAAAAATCTAGTCTTGCACATAAAAGTGCAGCAGAGAAGCAGGACTCAAGAGTAGAGAAAGCCTAAATGATTCTTCCCCAACCAATCTGCTAGTAACTTATGATTTTGTAATAACATAGCTTTTGGGCTTTGATGGGGAAAGTAAAAAACTAGAGAAAGAGAACATGCAGCCAAGGGGTACAGAATCAGAAAGTGAAGGAATAAGTCCATTCATTTGTTTATTTTTAAGATTTTTGCCATAGGACGTGTGTACTTGCCAGAGAGAGACAGAGAAAGACATTGAGATGGAAAGTGAGAAATCACCCCCCGGGGGATGGTCTGCAATCCCTTCTCCATACTCCTCCTGGGATTTTGGGCACATACATATACACGTGCCTTAAGCCACCCAGACACAAGACACAAACCAGAGATGGCCATGTGGAAATCCAGTGCCTTGACCACTACACCACCTGCTGGACCGTGGAAGAATAATTTTTAATGATTTATTGTGCTACATGGTAACCATAGTTAATAATGTACGGTATATATAAAAATTGCTAAAAGAATCCATTTTTAAATGCTTATCATAAAAAAATAAGTTGGTGATATGAAGGATATGTTTAGACTAATTAAATCTTTTTTTACAATGTGTACATAGATCCAAACATCACACTGTTTCTCATACACAGTAATTTCTGGCTGCTAGGGCTGGAATTAAAAGTGCAGTTCGCCCTGTGGGATCTGACTTTCTTAACCACTAGATTATGGGACCAGCCAATTCTAATTTTTAATAAAAGTATTGGCTGATTTTCATTTTGAGGAGAAATAGAGAAGAGAAATATCAGACTAGTGCCTAGAAATAATTGTGAAGACAAACTAGATGTAATATAACCAGAATGATCAAGAAATGTATAGGTTTTGAAAGGAAGGAAAACATATGTTACATGGGAAATCTACAACTTGGAGACACATTTATAAACATATAAATGAAAAATAAAACCACTTGTAATTTCTTCTTACCCTTTTATTCATCACAGTATAACTAAATATTTTAATTTTTATAACTTTGTCTAAAACAAGCTATGCTGTCCAATTTACATGATTGTATAATTACAGATAATTTTGAGAAGCAAGATATAATGTAATCTCAGCTGCAACAAGAAGCAGAAGGTTGAATTTTTAAAATCAGGTTGCCTCATACACTGCCCTACCCTTCTGGGGAGAATTCACCTGTGCCTAAACTTATTAGGAGTAGGGGCTGTGAGAAAACATCCAATACAGTGCTTTTTAGTAACATAGTTTGCAAGAAATGGTTGTGTTGTCTTTACTTCCTCAGAAAAGGAATGAAAATTACTTGCAGCAAGGGCACATCTTAACTGGTATGTGTGGATTTTTGGTTTCACTCTATTAAGATAGATTCATCTGTAGGGAAGGATCCATAAAGTGAAAAAAAGAGATGGTTGATGGCAGAAAGGAGTTTGTGATATGTAGTTGGTAGGTAGTAGCTACTGGCTCAGGGTAAATATTTGCAAAGTTTAGTTGGTAAAGCCCATTATTCAAGGTCAAACTGTAGGACTGAAGTTTAACAAGGACTCTATTAATATACCATTCCAGAATGGAGTAGAGAATTAATATACTAGTATTGCTAGTACTACAAATATAATCATTAGTATATACTGATGTTCTTTAGTTTGATTTATTTATGGGATGAATGCTTTTATTGGGTTCTCATGAGTGAAATTAATGGTGTTATAGATCTGTGACTTCTCTAAAGTTCTTTATAATTATTATCTTCCTTTACCTGAACAGTGTATGTTAGATTCCAGGTACCTTTTAGCTTTTGTTTAGAAATGGAGCCCAAGATTTGATATTCCAAATAATTCTATGTAACCATCAGAACTTGATTGCCTGATACCAACTAAGTGAAGTAATTTTTGCTTTTGCCATAATTTCAAATAAGCTTATCAAATTAATGTTGGGTGAACATTTCACGAAGATAACCGCTGAAAATATCTAAAAAGATCATGAATGTTACCAGTCTGTCTGAAGAAAGAGGCTTTATGCTTACTTATGAATGGTTGTTTAGTCAATGTCTGTATTTGACAGATTTTGATCTGAGAGTTCATTTGTATTGTAAGTAGTGATGCTACAGGGTAGATTGAACTCTTACTCCCACAAACATTTCAGATGACTACTATTACCTACTAAAAAAAGATACTGTGGATAGCTTTTTGGCTCAGGTTAGTTTGCAACAGAACCTCAGTTCATTATCACTTTGAAAGATGTCAACACACAAGTGTTTGATGTAAACATGGGAAACAATCATTATGGAAAAGAAAGAGTATTTGAGATCTTTTGAAACATCTTAGAAAGAAAGCAATACAAATCAAAAGAACTCAAGGCTACGTGGAATGCATCAGAGATTATCAATCTCAGTGCTACAAAAAAGAAAAAGAATGGATAGTAGACATATGCAATGAGAAATTTTAAGGCATTTTTTTGTGCAAGGTGTAATGTAATCTTGTGTGTCCTTTTTTTTCCTACACAATTTTTCGTAAAAATATAGAAACTGGTCAATATTTTCCCAAGGATATAAAAGGTACTGAGTTCTGGATTGTATGTGTCAAAGGACACATAGTGCAAAGTATGATGCCAAGACCACAGAAAAGATCACTTTTATGATACAAATCACTTCAACATACATTTTAAACTAAAAATATGCCACCGGATGTGTACACTGCCCAAAGAGAGAAAGAGAGAAAGCATACCCAAGTGGAATGGTCACGTTGCAATCCCTTCTCTATTTTTCTCTCATTTCAGGATTTTGGGCATGCACACATACACACACACATATGACACACACACACACACACACCCCTACCTGGTATATTTTTCAATACACAAGTCCACTACTCAAACTACAAGGTTAGTTATGTGCAATCCAGACACCTTAATCACTATGCTACCAATTGGCCTTTTAAACATACTTTTAAGTAGCAAATGTCTTATTTTTGGTCTCTATGAGTTTATACTGACCTCGTTCTCCAAGGTATTCATAAAAATTAACATTGATTATAGTACATATACTTGAGAATTATTTTCTTTGTGCATTATGGATTATCCAGATTGAGTAGGAGTTAGTGGAGAGCCAGAGTTTTCTTACATAGGAACTATTAGACTTTTAAGAACAAAGAGATCATTTAAAAATATCTGACTAATAAACACATTTGAGTTAAATAATCTGATTTACAGGAAGAAAAAATGTTTGTAGTAGATATCATCTGGTCTCATTTCAGTTGAAACAACTTGAAACGAGAATAATAGTTAATTTATTATTACGTCCTAGAAAGAAAAAAATATTTGTAGGAGTAGTAAATAAACTAATGGATGAATCGGTGAATACGATTTAATAAAAACTTGCTAGTTGGCTTCCCAAGGATAAAAAGCCCCATAAAAATCCATATACTCACACTACAATAATATTGTCATCCTAAATTAAAATTTTATCATCATATTAAATGTGTTGAAAATAAGAAGCAAAGTATGTACAAGGATGAGAACCAGCTGAGTTTTACCAAAATTTCATGTCTGGGCTATTTTCATTATGTTTGTCAATTTTGGTAGTAGGAAGAAACTTAACTTAAAAGCTGTAGGGTATAATATTACATTCACTTAAAAATATGTCATGAGTTTTTAAAATTGAAATATATTTTTAAAAACACTATTCAGTTTTTAAGAACAATAATTTTGCAGCCAGCTGGTAGCATAATAGTAACGCAAAATTCTGTGATTCTAAACCCATAAGAGAAAGTGTCAGACTTCTCCCCTGAGGCCTTAGTGTGCTTGCTAGGTAAGTACACATAGCTGGCTGAAGCTAAGGGGGCTTATAGTGTACAAACTCCTCTGGGGTGCCCCTTTCTTGGTCTTTCCCTCTCTTTCTTTCTCTTTTACATGGATAAAAGAAATAAATGCACCTTCAAAACCAAAACAACAAAAATAAGTCCCATATTTAAGAAATTCAGCTGTAACGATTTAGGTAGTGCTTGTGTATGTTCGGCATATATTCAGATTCAGAAAAAAAGCATCTTATTTGTAAAAATGTGACATGTCTAAGATATGCTTTGAAAACAGATTAATGAACCATTCTATCTGTACTTCTTATTATTAATATTATACTCAAATATTCACTATCAGAGCATTCTAAAACTTCCATAATTAGTTGTATG
>NW_006207163.1:2164177-2170416 GCF_000334495.1 Tupaia belangeri chinensis
AGAAGAATACTTAATCGGAAAAGTGCTTGCACACCGATGTTTATTGCGGCACATTTCACGATTGCTAAGTCATGGAAACAACCCACATGCCCACGAAATGATGAGTGGTTAGAAAAACTGTGGCACATATACTCAATGGAATACTCTTCATCCATAAAAAACAACAAAACTCTGGCTTTTGACAAGCAGTGGATGAATATGGAAGACTAACTGCTGAGTGAAGCAAGCCATGCTATGAAAGAGAGGCATTGTATGTCTCCACTTAATATATAGTGAGTGTCTGCACTCTATGACTGAAACTAATTGTCTAAAGGATATAGAAACGCAGTATATAGTTATAAATACCAGATATAGTGTGTGTGAAAGAAGAGGGTCTGAGGAAGGACATATGGGGGAGGGACAGGGAGGCAAAGCATTAATGGCACAAAGAGGTGCATTATCTGTTGAAGATATTTTGTAGTTTTATCAGCAGTACTAGGGAGAAATGTTCACCAGTTGAAATAACCATTTTGTAAGACAAATAATAATGTGATTGAATGCATGGAAGAAAATGAAATGTAAAAAAAAATAAATTTTAAAAAAAGAAAGAAAATATTAAAAGTCAATTAGACAATACAGAAAACCAAATCTCGTATGTAGAATACAAAACCTCTGATCTAGAAAAAAATCACCAAAAGGAATGAAAAAATAACAAAAAAGAGAAAATAAATCTAAGAGATACTAAGTGTCATTAAATGCCCCAAATCTGAGTAATTGGTATCCCAGAAGGTGAAAAAACTAAAGGCATTGATAATCCATTCCATGAAATCTTAGAAGAAAATGTTCTGAGTCTAGAGAAGAACTCAAGCATCCAGATCCAAGAAATACAAAGAACCCCAAACAGAATTAACCCAAGAAGATCCTCTATATGACACATCATAGCCAGACTGGCCAAACAACAGATAAAGATAAGATACTAAAATTTGCAAGAGAGAAACATCAAGTTACTTACAAAGATTATCTGATTAGAGTAACTTTGGATCTCTCACCAGAAATACTGCAAACAAAGAATGCAAAGATATATTCAAAGTGTTAAGAGAGAAACAATTTCAACCATGATTACTATACCTGGCAAGACTATCTTTCATAAAGGAAAAAAAGATAAAAACTCTCAGATAAATAAAAATTCTTTCATAAAGGGAGAAAAGATAAAAACTCTCAGATAAATAAAAATTGAATTTACCAACATTAGACCAACTCTTCAATAAATTCTGAAAATAGTTCTATAACTAGAAAAACTAAAAAGAGACAGAATAACAGAATAAAAAAACAACCAAGAAAATAGGCAACTTAATGTCAGGGACAAGTCTGGAAATATCAATAATAATGCTTAATATTAATGAATTAAATTCTCCAGTCAAGAGACACAGATTGGCTGAATGAAAAACAAACAAACAAACAAACAAACAAACAAAAACAGAAACCTTCTATCTGTTGCCTACAAGAAATGCACCTAATGGAAAAAAGACATACATAGACCAAAAGTGAAGGATTGGAAAAAGGTATTTCATGCAAACAGAAATCAAATAAGAGCTTGAGTTGCAGCACTAATTTCAGACAAAATAAGCTTTAAAACAGAACTGTAAGAAGAGACAAAGAAGGGCATCTTTAGTAGCAAAAGGGCTAATTCATCAAGAGGATATAATGCTTATAAATATCTATGCACCCAACTCAGGAACACCCAAACATGTGAAGAAAAGACTGCTGGATCTAAAAGGAGAGATAGATTGCAACACAATGGGGTTCTTAACACGACACTGTCTCCTTTGGACAGATAATCTAGAAAAAAAAATAAGCAGAGAGATGTAGGATCTAAACAATACCATAAATCAAATGGACTTAACAGACATCTATAGAACCTTCCACCCCCAAACCATGATATATATACTTTTTTCTCACCCCGACATAGAATCTTTACAAAGATTGACCATATGATAGGGCACAAAACAAGTGTTTACAGATTCAAAGGGATAGAAATTATATCCAGCATCTTTCCTGACCTTGATGGAATTAAACTTGTTATTATTTGCAGAGAAAAAAAAACCACAGAAATACACAATCATATGGAAACTAAATAATCTACTCCTGAATGATCTCTCAACTACTGAAGAAATTAAGACTGAAATCAAAAGATTCATGGAAACCAATAATAATGAGAAAATGAGTTTCCATAATCTATGAGACCCAACAAAAGCACTCATAAGAGGGAAATTCATAGCAATGACTGTGCATAAGAAATAAATGGAAAAATGGCAAATGAACAACCTAACATCATGCCTCAAGAATAGGAAAAACAACAAAAAATATATAAAAAAAATGCCAGGAGAAAAGAAATAGAAAAGATTCGAGCATAAATAAATAAAATAGAAAATAAATGAACTGTACATAAAATAAATAGAAGCAAAAGCTAGTTCTTTGAAAACAGAAACAAATTGACACATAATTAGCAAGACTAATTAAGAAGAGAGAAATGAACCAGATAAATCAAATTCCCAATGAAACAGGAATTATTACAACACACATAATAGAAACACAAAACATCATTAGAGGATACTATGAACAACTATACATCAACAAACAAGAAAACCTGGATGAGATGGACAAGTTCCTGGACACATATAACCTACCAAGATTGAATCAGGAGGATGCAGAAAGCCTGAGTACACCCATAACAAGCAATGAGATTGAGTCAGTAATAAATTACCTCTCAACAAAGAAAAGCCCTGGTCCTGATGGCTTCACTTCTAAATTCTACAAAACTTTTATAGAAGAGTTAACCCCTATACTACTCAAGTTATTTTTTAAAATTGAAAAGGAACACCCCCCCAAATTCATTTTATGAAGCCTCCATCACCCTTATCCCCCAAACAGACAAGGACATGATAAGGAAGGAAAACTACAGACCAATATCTCTGATGACTATAGATACAAAAATTCTCAACAAGATACTAGCAAATCATATCCAACAACATATAAAAAAGGTTATACATCACAACCAGGTAGGCTTTATTCCAGGGATGCAAGGGTGGTTCAATATACACAAAACCATATATGTAACACACCATATTAACAGAAAGATTAAAACCATATGATCATATCTATTGATGCAGAAAAAGTGTTTGAAAAATGCAACATCCCAACGTGATTAATACACTCAGCAAAACTGCCATAGAAGGTTCATTCTAAGATATATATGAAAAACCCATAAATAAAATCATATTCAATGGGGAAAAGCTTTCAGTTTGGCAGGATACAAAATCAACATACAAAAATCTATACCATTTCTATATACAAACAATAACAGACTGAGATAGGACTGAAGAAAGTAATCTCATTTACCATAGCCACAAAAAGTATAATATACTCAGGAATAAATCAAACCAAAGAAGTCAAAGACCTCCACAAGAAAAACTATGAAAAGCTTTAAAAAGAAATTAAAAAAGACACTAAAAAGTGGAAGGATATTCCATGTTTCTGGATTGAAAGAACTGATACAATCAAAATGGAATTCTACCTAAATTAAACTACATAAAAGGGAAATCCCAATCAAATTACCAGAGACATTCTTCACAAATTTAGAAAAGACAATCATAATTACACGCAAATTCGTGAAGCGTTCCATATTTTTTACTGAATGAAAAAAAAAAAAAAGACAATCATAGAATTGGTCTGGAATCATAAAAGACCCCATATTGCCAAAGCAATTCTGTGCAAGAAGAGTGGAGTAGGAGGTGTCTCACTCCCTAAACGCAAAATATATTACAAAGCTGTGATAATCAAAGCAATATGGTATTCACACACACACACACACACACATACATACTCAAAAAAAGACATGCAGACCAATGGAACACAATAGAGACCCAAGAAATAAACCCAGAACATATAGCCAACTGATTTTTGACAAAGGATATTGGTCAGTCCAGTGGGAAAACCTCTTTAGCAAATGGTGCTGGAAAAACTGGTATCCACCTGCAGAAAGATGAATCTGAACAGCTACCTCTCACCATTGACAAAAATCAACTCAAAGTGGATCAAAGATCTAAACCTAAGACCTCAAACTATAAAAATACTGCTGGAAAACACTGGAGAAACTCTAGGAGACATTGGGGTCTTAAATAAGACCCCCAAAGCACAGACAATAATCCCCCAAATAGACAAGTAGGACTACATCAGATTAAGAAGTTTCTACACAGTAAAAGACACGGTACTTAGTGTAAATGGACAAGTCTTGGAATGGGTAAATATTTTTGTAAACTATACCTCAAGTAAGGGACTGATAACCAGAATACACAGGGAACTCAAGCAACTTCTCTGGAAGGAAAAAAAAAATTAATTAATTAAAAGGTGGGAAAAGGAGCTGAATAAACTCACTAAGGAAGACATATGAAAATCAAAGCATATGAAAAAATACTCAACATCCCTCATCATAAGGGAAATGAGGACCAAAGCCACAATGAGATAACACCTAACTCCAGTCAAAATGGAGAATATTAAAAAACAAAACAGTTAAGTGCTGGCAGGGCTGTGGAGACAGGGGAAAGGAAATCTCCTACACTGCTGGTGGGGATGTAAACTGGCCCAACCTCTGTGGAGAACAACATGGAGGTGCTTTGAGGAACTACAAATAGAACTACCATATGATCCAGCAATTCCACTCCTTGGTATCTACCCAAAAGAATGGAGAAATTTCTGAAAAGTGCTTGTAAATCTGTGTTTATTGCAGCATTATTCATAATTGCTAAGACATGGGACCAACCCAAATGTCCATGAACAGAAGAATGGATTGAAAAAGTGGGGCACATATACTTTATTGAATACTTCTCAGCCATAAAAATCAGCAAGACCCTGGCTTCTGATAAAAAGTGGACAGATAGGAAGATTTACTGCTGAGTGAAGCAAGCCAGGCTACAAACAAGAGACATTGCATGTTTCCACTTAATATATACCAACTCTCTGCATTCTATAGTAGAAACTGACAGATTTGAAGATACAGAAGCATGGAAAATAGTTATGGATAAAATGTGGGAAAAGGGTGGGAGAAGGGGAAGAGGGTGAGGAAAGACATTAAGAGAAAAATAGACAATACATTAATGGGACACAGAAGTGGGTTATTATCTGTTGATGATAGCATATATAGTATCCTCAACTGGACTGGTATGAAGTCTATTTATGTTGGGAAAATTCACTTTACGAGCTAAATGTTGTATAGTGATTGAATGTATGAAAGAAATTTAAATTAATTTAAATTAAAAATAAAGTCTTTAGGAGAAATAGACACATAAACAAATAGCTGTGAAATGTGTAATAGAAGCTTAAAAGAAGAAGAAAAAAGAGGAAAAGGAAGAAGAGGGAGAAGAGGCAGAGGGAAAAAAAACATATAATAGGTAAGCAAGGGAAATTTTATTTAATTATATTAGGGGAAAATCAAAGTGGTAGTATTTGAGAATGTCTTAAACAAGTAAATACTACTTTAAAAAATTAAATGTAATATTTTAGAAAGTCTTGTTCTTTTTCAAAAATGCTTATCAGAGACTTTATTGTCAAAAGTAGCTTTTAACATAACATGACTATAAATAGCTAAGCCTTTCAAGAAACTACTATCTAGTTGTTGGCCAGTAATGTCTCCCTGAAAAATTGTTTCTCATAGTTCAACAAAATATTCATGAAGCAGTGTATGTTTATATCAAGGTCTATCATTTCTGAGAAATACAGGCCTAAGCCTGTTTTGTTTGTGACAGTTAATTATATTCCAGAATTGAAAAGAACTGTTATTCTTATATTAGTTATGCCCTGTCCTTGTTTGGTGAATTAAGTCTCAAGCTTTGAAAGTCTTACTTCACAAGCTCAAAGGCAATTTTGCTGCAGAGGAACTGGACCATTTGTGGTTGTCCTAAAACCTATTGTTGATGCCTGAGGACAGAGGGAGAAGGAGACAGTTTCTAATTTGAATTGTATGTGGGTGGTGGGCAGGAATGTTCATGCCAAAGGATGAGGCTTAGAGGCTTAGAAAGGCTCTCCTGAAAAATTTCATTTATATAGTACCAAACTTTAAAAGAAATTTATTTGACAGGTAGAAGGTTTCACTTGAAAGAGGGACTAAATTAACTAGGTAGTAGTAATTCTGGCTTCTGATAGTAACCCTTCACAGGGAGGTGTGGAAAAGGAATTGATCTTCAGGGAAAGCCCAGTTGGAAAAT
>NW_006207163.1:2171866-2205253 GCF_000334495.1 Tupaia belangeri chinensis
TCAGGAAGATATAACACTTATAAATATCTATGCACTCGGAGCACCCAAATACATGAAGGAAAGACTGCCAGATCTAAAAGGAGAGAGAGGCTGCAACTCACTAATTGTTGGGTATCTCAACACCCCACTATCTCCTTTGGACAGATCATCTCAACAAAAAATAAGCAAAGAGATATAGGATCTAAATGATACCATAAATCAAATGGACATCTATATGACCTTCCACCCAAAACCCACAAAATGTACATTTTTCTCACCCCTGCATGCACCCTTTTTGAAGACTGACCACACGATGGGACCAGCAGTTAGCGTAATGGCTATGTCGCTGGACTCCCATGTAGTCAATCGCGGTTCGAGTCTCAGACCTGGTGGCTTAAACTCACACCAGGCGTGTGTGCTTGTGTGCCCAAGATCCCAAGAGGAGAATGGAGGAGAAAGGACTGCGGCATGGCCACCTCCCCTGAGGGGGGGTGATTTTCCGCTTTTTACCTCTCTGTCTTTCTGGCAAGTGCACACACCCTATAGCAAAAACCTCTCCAAAAAAAGAAAAAAAGATTGACCACATGATAGGGCACAAAACAAGCCTCTACATATTCAAAAGCATAGAAACTATATCCAAAATCTTCTCCAACAATGAATTAAACTTGTTATTAATTTCAGGAAAAAAAAAACATGAAAATACACAATCATATGGAAACTAAATAATCTACTCCTGAATGATCTCTCAACTACTGAAGAAATTAAGACTGAAATCAAAAGATTCATGGAAACCAATAATAATGAGAAAATGAGTTTCCATAATCTATGAGACCCAACAAAAGCACTCATAAGAGGGAAATTCATAGCAATGACTGTGCATAAGAAATAAATGGAAAAATGGCAAATGAACAACCTAACATCATGCCCCACGAATAGGAAAAACAACAAAAAATATATAAAAAAAAATGCCAGGAGAAAAGAAATAGAAAAGATTCGAGCATAAATAAATAAAATAGAAAATAAATGAACTGTACATAAAATAAATAGAAGCAAAAGCTAGTTCTTTGAAAACAGAAACAAATTGACACATAATTAGCAAGACTAATTAAGAAGAGAGAAATGAACCAGATAAATCAAATTCCCAATGAAACAGGAATTATTACAACACACATAATAGAAACACAAAACATCATTAGAGGATACTACATCAACAAACAAGAAAACCTGGATGAGATGGACAAGTTCCTGGACACATATAACCTACCAAGATTGAATCAGGAGGATGCAGAAAGCCTGAGTACACCCATAACAAGCAATGAGATTGAGTCAGTAATAAATTACCTCTCAACAAAGAAAAGCCCTGGTCCTGATGGCTTCACTTCTAAATTCTACAAAACTTTTATAGAAGAGTTAACCCCTATACTACTCAAGTTATTTTTTAAAATTGAAAAGGAACACCCCCCCAAATTCATTTTATGAAGCCTCCATCACCCTTATCCCCCAAACAGACAAGGACATGATAAGGAAGGAAAACTACAGACCAATATCTCTGATGACTATAGATACAAAAATTCTCAACAAGATACTAGCAAATCATATCCAACAACATATAAAAAAGGTTATACATCACAACCAGGTAGGCTTTATTCCAGGGATGCAAGGGTGGTTCAATATACACAAAACCATAAATGTAACACACCATATTAACAGAAAGATTAAAACCATATGATCATATCTATTGATGCAGAAAAAGTGTTTGAAAAATGCAACATCCCAACGTGATTAATACACTCAGCAAAACTGCCATAGAAGGTTCATTCTAAGATATATATGAAAAACCCATAAATAAAATCATATTCAATGGGGAAAAGCTTTCAGTTTGGCAGGATACAAAATCAACATACAAAAATCTATACCATTTCTATATACAAACAATAACAGACTGAGACAGAACCGAAGAAAGTAATCTCATTTACCATAGCCACAAAAAGTATAATATACTCAGGAATAAATCAAACCAAAGAAGTCAAAGACCTCCACAAGGAAAATTATGAAGCACTTATAAAAAAGAAATTAAAAAAGACACTAAAAAGTGGAAGGATATTCCATGTTTCTGGATTGAAAGAACTGATACAATCAAAATGGAATTCTACCCAAATTAAACTACATAAAAGGGAAATCCCAATCAAATTACCAGAGACATTCTTCACAAATTTAGAAAAGACAATCATAATTACACGCAAATTCGTGAAGCGTTCCATATTTTTTACTGAATGAAAAAAAAAAAAAAGACAATCATAGAATTGGTCTGGAATCATAAAAGACCCCATATTGCCAAAGCAATTCTGTGCAAGAAGAGTGGAGTAGGAGGTGTCTCACTCCCTAAACGCAAAATATATTACAAAGCTGTGATAATCAAAGCAATATGGTATTCACACACACACACACACACACATACATACTCAAAAGGAGACATGCAGACCAATGGAACACAATAGAGACCCAAGAAATAAACCCAGAACATATAGCCAACTGATTTTTGACAAAGGATATTGGTCAGTCCAGTGGGAAAACCTCTTTAGCAAATGGTGCTGGAAAAACTGGTATCCACCTGCAGAAAGATGAATCTGAACAGCTACCTCTCACCATTGACAAAAATCAACTCAAAGTGGATCAAAGATCTAAACCTAAGACCTCAAACTATAAAAATACTGCTGGAAAACACTGGAGAAACTCTAGGAGACATTGGGGTCTTAAATAAGACCCCCAAAGCACAGACAATAATCCCCCAAATAGACAAGTAGGACTACATCAGATTAAGAAGTTTCTACACAGTAAAAGACACGGTACTTAGTGTAAATGGACAAGTCTTGGAATGGGTAAATATTTTTGTAAACTATACCTCAAGTAAGGGACTGATAACCAGAATACACAGGGAACTCAAGCAACTTCTCTGGAAGGAAAAAAAAAATTAATTAATTAAAAGGTGGGAAAAGGAGCTGAATAAACTCACTAAGGAAGACATATGAAAATCAAAGCATATGAAAAAATACTCAACATCCCTCATCATAAGGGAAATGAGGACCAAAGCCACAATGAGATAACACCTAAGTCCAGTCAAAATGGAGAATATTAAAAAACAAAACAAAACAAAACAAAACAAAACAGTTAGTGGGGATGTAAACTGTGGAGACAGGGGAAAGGAAATCTCCTACACTGCTGGTGGGGATGTAAACTGGCCCAACCTCTGTGGAGAACAACATGGAGGTGCTTTGAGGAACTACAAATAGAACTACCATATGATCCAGCAATTCCACTCCTTGGTATCTACCCAAAAGAATGGAGAAATTTCTGAAAAGTGCTTGTAAATCTGTGTTTATTGCAGCATTATTCATAATTGCTAAGACATGGGACCAACCCAAATGTCCATGAACAGAAGAATGGATTGAAAAGGTCTGGAACTTATACTTTATTGAATACTTCTCAGCCATAAAAATCAGCAAGACCCTGGCTTCTGATAAAAAGTGGACAGATAGGAAGATTTACTGCTGAGTGAAGCAAGCCAGGCTACAAACAAGAGACATTGCATGTTTCCACTTAATATATACCAACTCTCTGCATTCTATAGTAGAAACTGACAGATTTGAAGATACAGAAGCATGGAAAATAGTTATGGATAAAATGTGGGAAAAGGGTGGGAGAAGGGGAAGAGGGTGAGGAAAGACATTAAGAGAAAAATAGACAATACATTAATGGGACACAGAAGTGGGTTATTATCTGTTGATGATAGCATATATAGTATCCTCAACTGGACTGGTATGAAGTCTATTTATGTTGGGAAAATTCACTTTACGAGCTAAATGTTGTATAGTGATTGAATGTATGAAAGAAATTTAAATTAATTTAAATTAAAAATAAAGTCTTTAGGAGAAATAGACACATAAACAAATAGCTGTGAAATGTGTAATAGAAGCTTAAAAGAAGAAGAAAAAAGAGGAAAAGGAAGAAGAGGGAGAAGAGGCAGAGGGAAAAAAAAACATATAATAGGTAAGCAAGGGAAATTTTATTTAATTATATTAGGGGAAAATCAAAGTGGTAGTATTTGAGAATGTCTTAAACAAGTAAATACTACTTTAAAAAATTAAATGTAATTTTTAGAAAGTCTTGTTCTTTTTCAAAAATGCTTATCAGAGACTTTATTGTCAAAAGTAGCTTTTAACATAACATGACTATAAATAGCTAAGCCTTTCAAGAAACTACTATCTAGTTGTTGGCCAGTAATGTCTCCCTGAAAAATTGTTTCTCATAGTTCAACAAAATATTCATGAAGCAGTGTATGTTTATATCAAGGTCTATCATTTCTGAGAAATACAGGCCTAAGCCTGTTTTGTTTGTGACAGTTAATTATATTCCAGAATTGAGAAGAACTATTAAACTTATATTAGTTATGCCCTGTCCTTGTTTGGTGAATTAAGTCTCAAGCTTTGAAAAGAACTGTTATTCTTATATTAGTTATGCCCTGTCCTTGTTTGGTGAATTAAGTCTCAAGCTTTGAAAGTCTTACTTCACAAGCTCAAAGGCAATTTTGCTGCAGAGGAACTGGACCATTTGTGGTTGTCCTAAAACCTATTGTTGATGCCTGAGGACAGAGGGAGAAGGAGACAGTTTCTAATTTGAATTGTATGTGGGTGGTGGGCAGGAATGTTCATGCCAAAGGATGAGGCTTAGAGGCTTAGAAAGGCTCTCCTGAAAAATTTCATTTATATAGTACCAAACTTTAAAAGAAATTTATTTGACAGGTAGAAGGTTTCACTTGAAAGAGGGACTAAATTAACTAGGTAGTAGTAATTCTGGCTTCTGATAGTAACCCTTCACAGGGAGGTGTGGAAAAGGAATTGATCTTCAGGGAAAGCCCAGTTGGAAAATTTCCTGGGAACGACATTAGTGACACCCTCTAGTATTAAGGAGCCCAAGATACCTGGGGAGACCTGGCTTGAATGAGTGAGATGGATTCAATTGGATAGAAACCCAAATAAAATGATGACCTAGTCCCTGGTGGCTGCCTAGGCAATCCTATTTGTTCAAAAGCTCTTTAAAGTTCATTCACATTATAAAACACCACAGGCAAATTCACTTAATTCATTGTAAACTTGAAAAGACAGATGTGTGTGTGTGTGTGTGGGGGGGGGTAATTTGAGCACCTTCATCTCAATAAAGAGTTATAAATCAGTCATGTATATGAAAGATGAAAGGAACTTATTTCACTGCAGAAGGCCTCTTAATTTTGTAGTTCTGTGGATGAAAGTCCTTTCCATAGAACCTGGAAAGAGTATTGTAATAAGAGCCACTAGCATAAAAATATACATAAATTTAATTCTTTCATATGACTTTTTAAGTGTACTAATAAAGTTGGGTAGCTTTTGACTGCATTATAAGAAACAGGGTCGCAAATGGGAGTAATTTAAAAGTTTTCATTACCCAGTCCTCATGATTTTAAAGGTAATAAAGAAGCACATTTCAGTGAAAAAATAATCGTAATGGGCCAGGCATGAAAAATGCAACGAACATGATGAGATTACATGGATGGCAGAGGATTCTTAGCAAGATGTAATAGGGTAGAATTAGTGTCAGAGCAATTATTTTAGATGTATGCTCATTTTCTTTGTGTAATTTATGGCCTTAATCACTTGTAGGCAAATTCAATCATGAAGCAAAGCCCTTGATAGTTAGACTTAGTAACACTGGCAATGCACAGTAGATGAAAACTCTTCACACATGACTTCTTTTTCCACAAAAGAAGTTATCTATAACTTTTTATGTGTTCTTTTTTATTTTTCAGTTTAACAAAAGGATGGAGATTGGGCTTTGGAAAATAAGCCCTTGGAAAGGAGCCATGGATAGGTGTCAACAAGCCTCGGCCTGCTTTCTCATCCAGAAAGCAAAGAATTTATTTGCTTTTCCTTTGTGTTGAACAATATGTTAGGGAAATAGACCCCAGGTTCATATGTAATAGACACTGAACTGGACTGTTAATCAGGATTCTGAGTTTTGCCCAGGAATGTTTTGACTGTACTATATTGAGCCCAAGTACACATACGTAAAATATATAAAAGAATTAGTTGATAAATATGGGTGTGGGTAGTAATTTCCTGTCAGTGGGCCAAGACTGGTCTGATGAAATGCTTCACTGAAGTGTTTGTCTCAAAATAGAATGCTCTTTACAGTGAAAAATGTTTCTGACAAAGCCTTATATAAATAATATTAACTTAAGAACATTACAAATTTCTTTAGATCTAAATTTGAGCTGGAATATGTTTCAGGTATTCTATGTTCTCATGGTATTTTACTTGTACATGCTATTTATTATGTGCAGGGGTACTTAAAAAAGTTTGTAGAAAATGTAAATTAAAATAAAAGCTTATTTTGGTGTAAAGTTTTTTAAAATCCAACCACGCTTTTTGCAATATTTATTTTTGAAGATCCACGCATAGTTTGATCTATTTAAATATCTATTTGGGGCCAGCCCATGGCATGGTGGTGAAGGCAGCTGGATCCACATGGCTGACTGCACACTGGCAACCCGGATCCAGCAGCTTGAAAAACACACCAGGTGAGTTTGTATGTGTGCCCAAAATCTTAATAGGAAAATGAAGGAGAATGGATTTCAGTGTGGCTATCTCATCTGGGAGTGTTCTTTTTTTCACTCACTTTCTCTGTCTCTGGAGAATGCACACTCACTGTGGCAAATTTTAAAAAATAATAATAAATTTATATTTCTGTCACTAGACTGCTAGCCCCTTAAGGTAAGAACTTTTTTTATTTCAGTGTTTTAGTTTCTGCTCAATGCCTGCTACATGCAATATTCAATAAAAATGATGCTAATATAAAATAGGATATTGTGACAGGACCAGCAGTTAGAGTAATGGCTATGTCGCTGGACTTCCAGGTAGTCGACCGCGGTTCGTGTCCCGGACCCGGTGGCTTAAAAATCACACTGGGCGTGTGTGCGTCAGTGCCCAAGATCCCGAGAGGAGAATGGAGGAGAAGGGATTGAGGGGTGGCCATCCCCCCTGGGGGGTGATTTCTTGCTTTCTCTCTCTCTCTCTCTCTCTGTCTGGCAAGCGCACATGCCCTATAGCAAAAACCTCTCCAAAAAAATCAATAAATTAAAAAAAGATAGGATATTGTGAATATTTTCTGTTAAATAAATGACATGATTTGAATCTTGAGAAAAGAAAGATATTTATTATCTTAGGCCATTTATAAGTTAGTCAACAATTTCTATTACTTTCTAAAAATATTCAGTAGTCTCTTCAGTAAGAGAGAGCCTAGAAATCTTGTATTAAAGTCTTTAGTTAAAATACCCATTTCAAGAAACTATCTGGCCAAAGATTTATAGTTGTGAGAGGTGTTAAGGAGGATCAGAAAATGTGGAACAATGTTCCTCAGAAGATGGATTTAGCTAAAGTATTTTCATCATACCATAAAACTTTTAGGAATTACAAATTTATGGGACCCAAGTAAAAAGAATGTACAGCACTAATAGGGCTACTTCCAACATGTATAACGGTGTCTTTGTAGATAATTCAGAAATATGGAAAAGATAATAATGAAATTAAATCCTTTATAAGTGAGCAAATCCCTGTACATAAAGGACTTCAACGTGAAAAGAGGTCCCCAGGGCCAGCAGGGGTGTAGTGGTTAAGGCATTGGATTCTCACATGACTGATGTGATGTGTCACAGAAAATATGTATGAACTTTCTTCCCACCTTCACTCTTAGCTCCATTTGAAAGTGAATGGATGTACCCTGTTTCATGGAAAATAGAACTACAAAGAGTACTGGTTATAGAAATTAAACAGAAAATACGAGTTTCTGATCTTAGAAACTGGAAATACCTTTTAATTTGCTTTAGATATCAAGCCTGTAGTTTAAACTAGATCATGACAACTTAGCGGCTAGAAGAGCAGAGAAGAAAAATGAAATGCCCAAGTGTCCCTTCTGAAGTTGCATGACTCCAACATCTAACTATACACTAAACAAGTATGTGATACATCCTAATTTTATATCTATAAAACCACCAATTGCAGTGTTGAATAACCTTATTTTTATAAACTGTTATAGTGTATAGTTATCCCTGGAAAAGATGAAATGTCAAAATTCCATTCTCAAATTAGAGACTTTTTAGAAAAATAATTGCCCAAGATATGGAAATTAACAAAGGAGTGTACTGGACACTCTTTTAGTAGATCCTTTTGAGTTTTACCTGATTCCGTAAGGGTTTGTATCTTTAACTGACTTTCCATTGATTAGGTGACTTTATCTCTCTGTAAAAGCAGGAGATAACATACAGAAACAGAATGGTGGAGACCTGCAGATGGTATAATGGTTATGTCACTGGATTCCCATGGAGTCGATCACTGTTTGAGTCCTGGACTCGGCAGCTTAAAACTCTCAGTGGGCATGTGTGTGTGTGTGTGTGTGTCTGTGTGTCTGTGTGTCCCCCCAAAATACATAGAAGACAATGAAGGAAAAGAGATTGTAGCATGGCCATCCCCCCCCGCCCCAGGAGGTGACTTCTCACTCTGACTCTTCAGCAAGTGCCTGCACCTTAGAGCAAAAAAATCTCTCCTAAAAAGAAACAAAAACCCAGAATGCTACATATTAAAATGGATTAGTAAAGGAAGGTAAAATTGATTTCTGCTTTATTCACTAATTAATTTCAGCATTTTTGAAGACCTGACTGCCACATTCTTCTTTTTTAACTGGTTATAACATCTTACTGATTCCTTTACAAATTAATGAGTTAAATTAAACCTTTGACCATGTTTATTTTATGTGAGAGTCATGATTTTTTCATTTTGAAAATTATAGTTTAGAAGTTTTACAATCAGGAGGAAGCCCTAAGGGAAGCAATCAATAAATTCAGTGAACTCTCTATAGAAAGGTATAATTTTGTCACATAGCCAATAAATGATGATTGACTGACTTATTCCACAAAGATCAGGAGATAAAGTGGAAAAACCTTGCAAGCAAAATGATTTTACACCTCCACTATCGAGATGTGTAGTATTTCTAAACATAGAAAACTGTAATTAGAGTTTGCCTAAAGGCAGCAGGTGTTGGATATTTTTTAACATTTGGCATCTATGTGAATATTTCTTAAAAGGAATGAAACTTGCCATTCTTTTATCAGAGATGGAATGTTAGTAGAGAATTTTTTTCATGATGAAAATTAATGTAGGTTGAAGTTTACATTTCCAAATTTAGATTGCTTGGGCATTTTAATGAATATTACAGTGTATGATCACAAATAGAAGAAAATAAGACTCCCTCCTCCTCAAAATTAATATCCTATCATTATGTTTAATGAATGCAACTTGATTCAATGGATATCTTTTATATGCCTGCCCTGATGAATAAGGCAATACATTATTTTCTGTCACTACTAAAAGAAATGAATAAAACAAATATGTTATCAAAAAGAACTCTAAATCAAGTTGAAAAGGAAAAAATGCACACCTATGGGTAGACAGAAAGATAGAATAGAATAATCTTAATATACCTGTCTTGTGGGACCAGCAGTTAGCGTAATGGCTATGTCGCTGGACTCTCACGTAGTTGACCGCGGTTTGAGTCCCGGACCTGGCAGCTTAAACTGACACCAGGCGCGTGTGCGTGCGTGCCCAAGATCCCAAGAGGCGAATGGAGGAGAAGGGATTGTGGCGTGGCCATCCCCCCTGGGGGTGATTTCTCGCTTTCTGTCTCTCTGTCTCTCTCTGTCTTTCTGGTGAACGCAAGCGCCCTATAGCAATATATATATATATATACACACACACGCGCGCGCACACTTGTTTATAGATTAAAAAGTCTATTTTTCAAAAACAGTAGTGTGATGATATTTATGCCTTTCTTTAAAATGTACTTCCTGGCTGGTCCTGTGATTTGGTAGTTAGAGAAGCCAATTCCCACATCATTGACTATGTGGTTTGAATATCATGCTGAGTGTACATGTGCAAGCCTGCTCCAAATCCTGACAGGATGGAGAAAGGAGAAGGAATTGCAGTGTATACCCCACTGGGAAGTTCTTTCTCCCTCTTCCTCTGTCTCTGTCTCTCTCTGGTGAGTGCATGTGCACTCTGGCAATTTTTAAAAATGTATTTCATCTAAAAACTGAGGTAATCATACCATATATATAAATTAAATACTATAAGAAGAAAAAGAAGAGCTTCAAAAACCTTGCCTAAAATCCAAAGGGCAGACTTATAGACCAATGGAACAGAATAGAGAGCCAGAAATGAAGCCATGCATACATGGTCAATTGATCTTTGACAGGGTGCCAAGAATATACAATGAGGAAATAAACGTCTCTTCAACTAATATGTTAGGAAGACTAAGTAGCCACATGCAAAGAGTAAAGTTAGACCACTACTGTATAACTTACACAAAAAATCAATTCAAAATGAATTAAACACTTGAATATAAGAACAGAAATGATAAAATCTAAGAGAAAGGGCCAGCAGGTGACATGGTAGTTAACGTACTGAACTCCCACATGGCAAACTGCAGTTTAAGTCCCAGACCTGGTGATTTGCTTTCTCATTTTCTCTCTTTCTCTGATCAAATTATAAATAATTCCTTTAAAAAAATCTAAAGGGAGAGATAAAGTTGAAGGGAATTCTAGAAGGAATACACATTAGGACTTATGCCAGGAAAGTAAGTTAATAGTATGTTTTTTTTTTCCTATAAAATGATACGTTGAGAGAAACAGAGCTAAATGGGGCTTCGTCCTACATCAAGTGTTAAACACAAATGTTGAAATTTTATGCTGAGGGTCACTGAGAATACTTTACATTTGGGTAGAGGAGAGGGATAATCAGAATCATGCTTTCTATAAATTATATTGGCCAAATTTTTAAAGGACTCATTATAGTGGGTCAAGACTAAAGCTCAAAAGAGCCACTAAGAGCCTGGTCAATGTATAAGTAAAGAAGATATGCCCTACAATAGTCTTTGTCAAAATAAAATGGACTAGTTTCTAAATGTTTAGATGCCAGTTGTTCTGTCTTTCAAAATTAAACATACTCAGTTTTTATTTATAGGCATCATTCAAGAGTAAACTACTTCAGCTGTTATTTTAACTTGAGCTTAGTTCTATAACTAAATGACAATAAACTTTCTATTGGGAACCAGCAGTTAGTGTAATGGCTATGTCGCTGGACTCCCACGTAGTCGACCGCGGTTCCTGTCCCGGACCCGGTGGCTTAAAACTCACGCCGGGCGCGTGTGCGTGCGTGCCCAAGATCCCGAGAGGAGAATGGAGGAGAAGGGATTGCGGCGTGACAATCCCCCCTGGGGGGTGATTTCTCGCTTTCTGTCTCTATGTCTCTCTCTGTCTGTCTGGAGAGCGCACGCGCCCTACAGTGAAAATCTCTCCAAATAAATAAATAAATAAATAAATAAACTTTCCATTTAAACTTTGTTTCGAAGCAATTGGAATTTTTTATTGCCTTTTGCGATTGCAGTCATTTTATGTCTTAGTAAGGAACTTGTTGCCTGAGCATAACAATGCTTCATTCCTACCATTTCATAACTCTGGAAATGACTGGTAGAATGAATGCCTAAAAAAAAGACGTACTGAAAAAATATTTCATTAGAACTCCAAAATATAATGTTAAAAAGATTAAAAAAAAAAAAAATCCAGACTCCTGCTTGGTGTCTGTAAACAAAGTGGGACTTCGGTTTTTTGTTTGTTTTTTTGCTTGCTTTCTTTCTTGCTAGGGTTACAGCTTATCAAAGGAGCTAAGCTTCAGTCAGTCACAGGCATCTCGCGTTTTCGACTGTGTTAATGCAGACAGAGTTCATAAAGTAACCAACCCAATTGATTCTCTACCTCATTCCTTTACTTTCTTTTTGAGAAATGCTTTCTGTACACGGCACATTCCTTTTCCAGAACTTAAATACTATGTGCCAACAAGGCCATGAGGAGTTTTCCAGAGTTAGTCAGGAATATCTGCCCGATTCAAATCATGTTAAGATTTGCTCAGTTAAAATTCCACTCAATTAAATTGGCTGGTCTTTTTCTTTTAACAATTCCTTATTAGGATTTTCATTTGTAATACTAATTTCCACATTTTTGCATATATATTACAGTCAGTGTGCTGAAAGTAATAAAAAAATGAAGATCATGTAAGTCAAGTCTACAGAAAATCAACATTTGACTCTAAAAGAGATTTAAATACTGTTGTTTTTGTTTTTAATTGGCTAAAAGTGTTTGTGTTCACTGGAGAGAGACAAAGAGAGAGAAGGAAAATGAGAAAGCACTCTCATGAAGAATGGACATGCCACAATCCCTTCTTCTGTATTTCTACTTTTGGATATTGGACCCTTATGCAATCACATCCAATGTGTCCTTCAAGCTGCTGCGTCTGTGCTCAAACCACATAATCAACTATGTGAGATCCAGGCGCCTTATGACCATGCCACTTGCTGACCCCAAATAGCATGTCTTTTAACTCTTTGTTTAATGTCATACCTAAGGAATATATTTCTCTCCCTGTGGTGTAGGTATTCATTTCAGCCATTAAGTAAGTGTTTACTGGGCACTCACCAAACATTGTACCCTTCATTTGAAGGATGACCTTGTCTCAAGAAATTCGCAGTTCATCATGACCAGCCATTTATTGTTCACTCTGTGTCAGCCCAGTTGCTAGGCACTTTATATGTATCCCTTGTTTAATCCATACAACTAACCTAGAAAAGAGACATCATACCTACTTACAAGTGGGGAACCTAAAGTATAGAGATTGTTAAATAACTTGGCAGCAGAAATCACACAGCTTAAAAGTGGGCGAACTGGATTCATGCTCAGGTCTATGTGACTCTGAAGCTGTGCTCTATTGATTTCCTACACAGAAACCTAAGCAGAAAAGTTAGTTGAGTAGAAAAGAGTTATGGAAATAAAATGGATTTCATTAAGAAAGTGATCCTTGTACTGAGTCTGACAGAAGATAAAGAATTTTAGTCATTCCAGGAAGCAGCAGGAACACACCAGATGTGCAATAGCATGGCAACTTCTGGAAACTCCATGGAGCAACTTAGGAGTCAAGAGTACAGGAGGCTGTGTATCTATTATTAAGCCACAGAAGATGGAATGTAACAAAAAACTTCATATACTGTTCTAAGAAGTTTCAAGTTTTGGGCAAAGGCTCTGGAAAGGCTCTGAGTGACGAGATATGAGATTGGCAAAACCTCTGCCTATTAGAGGTAAGTGTAAACCGTGTAAGTGGGGAGGTGAAAAACAAAGATTGGAAAATGAAGAGCACTAAAGTCTTAATGACATATTAATAATCTTGATTTTGTGTGCTTCCAACTGAGCATTGAGGTGATTGAGAGAAAGCATAGAAAAGACTGATACAAATCATGTATAATTGACAGGAATGCATTCATTCCTAGATGAAGTTGGTTTAGAGCCTAGACTTGATACAAGAGACATAGATAAAATAAAGGCAGAAATAAGCATCCCAAGTGGAAGCAAACAAACTAAAAAACAAGACAGAGAAAGTTATATTGGAGACTGGAATGGAGTAGTTAAAATATGAGTTAGAACACAAAAATGAAAGATGGAATTTTTGTGACGTAGTTCATTTGGAAATATGGAGAAAACTCTATTGTTTTATGGGAACCAGCTGTTAGCGTAATGGCTATGTCGCTGGACTCCCACGGAATCGACCGTGGTTCGCGTCCCGGACCCGGTGGCTTAAAACTCACGCTGGTCGCGTGTGCGTGCATGCCCAATAGCCCGAGAAGAGAATGGAGGAGAAGGGATTGCGGCGTGACCATCCTCCCTGGGGGGTGATTTCTCGCTTTCTGTCTCTATGTCTCTCTCTGTCTGTCTGTCTGGTGAGCGCACACGCCCTATAGCAAAAACCTCTCCAAAACTCTATTGTTTTATTTCAATAAGTACACATCAATGTTTCAGACATATTTTTAAAAATCTTTTAATCACATTATTACATCATTCAGCACTGCAAGAAAATTCTCACTTAAGATACATGTAAGGCCCTGTCATGGTGACACAGGCAATAGGGATGTGGTTAGAGAAGCTGTAGACCATATGGGAAGGCTCCTTGTTTGTCCCTTCCACTTCAACACAACAGTGATCCTAACTGGCCACACGGCTTAGGGGAGGAATGCAATGTGAAGGCTTCTTCTCTTTCTCTTTCACTAAGAAAATAAATAAATAAACAAACTTACTTTGTTGTTGTTTTGCTTTGTCTTGTTTTTGCTATAAAGCATGTGTGCTTGCCAGAGAGACAGAGACAGAAAGACAGAAAATGAGAAATCACCTCCCAAGAAGAATGGCTATGCTACAATCCCTTCTCTACCAGTCACCTTTCAGGATTTGGGGCATGCCCACACATGTGACTGACTTGACTTTTAAACCACCAGATCCGGGACTTGAACCACAGTTGACTACATGGGAGTCCAGCGATGTAACCATAATGCCATCTGCTGGTCCAATAAATAAACTTCTTAAATATATATATATATATATATATATATATACACACACACACACACATACACTCACACACATATATATATACATACACGCATATAGTAACAATTCAACTGAGCAATTTCAGTTCTTTGTGAAACATAAAACATGTAAAACAGATCTTGACTTTAAGAAGGAGTGAGGCAGATAACCTTCCAAGTATATGACAACACAGGCTAATGGAAGTGCTTATTTTCATTTACATACAAAATAACACAAATACATAGAGAAAGCAGTACTGTTCTCTGAGTAAGAGAAATAAAATCAATAATGAGCACTACTGATATTTTCTTGAAATAGATAGTTTGTTATATAAACATTTCACATAGCTAGTTGGGAAGGGTACCATCTTCCAAGAAATTCTTATCTGAGATAATAAGGAACCTGCCAAAACCTAAATGAAGTTCAAGCACTTACTTCAAATGCTGATTCAGGAAAAAGTGAGTGATACCAAAGTACCTCTCCAGTTACTTTGAAGTCTCAGGTTGAAGTCTGAAGAATTTGGGGCATGAAAGTTGGATTAAACAGGTGGAATTGTTACCTCTGTATCTAACTAAAAGTGTATTTTGAAGACAAAGGAACATTGGGAATTGAGTACATGCAGATGGTGTAAAAAGGAATGATCTGTGTTTTGTGCTACATCTCATTTCAGAATGACAGATGTGTGAAAAAGAAAAAAAGCATCCTATAAAAACATGAAAAGATCTAAAGTTCAGGCTTTTTCTAGACACTCTTCCAACAGATAGGCTTACATTTATTTCCTACATCTTTGTGGAAAAGTTAGATAAGTATAAGATAATGAAAAGCTAGTCTAACTAAATTTTAGATTAAATAAAAAAGCAAAAAACGAAAAAGCACCTGGGTGGATGAAATTGGCTTTACAATTCCATACAAGTCAACTGTGTGATGTGGCAGCCAAAAAAATCTAATGAATTCTCAAACTGCATTAGCAAAATTATAGTGGCCAAGGAAAGCAAAGTAATAATTCTCTGGCACTTTGCCCTGCTCAAACCACATCTGGAGCCAGGTATTAATTTCTAGACCCCATTGACTATTAATTATCATACACTACAGGAATAAAATCTGTTTTAAGGACTATGAAAACATGGAATATGAGAAACAGTTGGAAGAAGTTGTTTTGCTCATACTAGCTGTCCCAAAGTCTCTCAAAGACGTATGGCAAAAAGTTTCTATTTATATTGTGTTGCTTTCGAACCTAGGGTTAAATTGCAGGGAAGATGTAGGGCCAATATAAGAGAAATCCTTTTTACAATGTGAACTCCTTCTCAACAGATGGGTACTTCAGGAAATTAGTGCAACTTAGTAAACATGTTCTAGATAGAGATAGCTGGTTACCTGGATCATGTGCTTGAGTAAGCCCCTACTGGCTTATAAAGCTTATTGTGAAACATTCAGGAATTTTGCCAGTTGATTTAGTAACTTGAAATCAGTGAACTGTGAATATATTTACTGTAGAGAAATTGGCAAATATTGCAGACCAGGCCTTTTTTTTTTTTTTTTTCTTTTGAGAGTTTATTAGCACAACACTGGATTTTTAGCAATGATGTTGGTATGATCATAAGACATGCTATCCTTCCAAGCCAAAAAGCTTACAGATGTACTCATACATTGCAGATTACAGACTGGATTTTAAAAAACAAAAACAGGACCAGCACATGGTTTAATGGTTATGTTACTCCCACGTGGCCTACTGCCATTTTAGTCTGGAATTGGAGACGTAAAAAAAACTCACACTGGATGTGTGCATGTGTGTATTCAAAATCCAGAGTGGAGAAGGGAGGAGAAGGAATTGTGGTGTGGCCCTCAGTCTGAGAGGTGATTTCTCATTTTCTGTCTTTCTCTATTTCACTGGCAAGCACACACACCTTATAGCAAAAAAATCTCTCTCTCAAAAATAAAGAGCAAACAAAAACAATTAAAAAGACAGAAATAACATGGGTAGTGAAATTAAGGAAACATGTAAAAAAGAATGGAGGCAATGGGAAAGGAATATATTCTATAGTAACAGACAAAAATAGAACTAGAGATAAATTTATAAATATTTAATGATGGTATTTGTGAGCTTAGCCATAGTTGGGAGAAAAACATAATTTCTTAGGAATGTCTATTCTTTTATTCATTTTTCCCTTTAATGATAGAGATACTAAAGAAAAAGATGAATGAAATTTATTTATAGAAATTGTTAAATCAATTAACTATACATTTTCAGTCTAAAAATAGATTATCTTTTTCTTTTTTTTTTCAAAAATTTTGCCAGAAGGTATATACTTACTTGAGAAAAACAGACAGAGGAAAAATGAGAAAGAACTCTCCATTTAGAATCGTCATGTTATAATCTTTCTCCATTTCTCCTTCCTTTTCAGGATTTTGGGCACACATGCACACACGTGCTTGCTGTTTCCCAAACCACTAGGTCCAGGACTTGAACTGTGCAGTTGTCCAAGATCCTACCTCCTTAACAACCATGCCATGGGTTAGACCAATACTATCTTTCAAAAATGCAAATGTGCTTGTTCTGTATTATTTATATTTAAATGTAAATACTGTATGAGATTACCTCATTCAGTAACATGCATTTATATCCTTCATTCTATAATTTAGACATGGGTCAATTATTTCTACATTTAATCACAAACATATAAATTACCTTAATTCCAAAGGTATTTAAGATTCTTTTCATGTGGGTGACCCTTTTGATATCTACTTAATTAGCCTCTGACTTAGATATTTTTACTGAAATAGCCACATTACAAGGTTCAATAAAAGCAAAGCTCTTATAATCCTTCATGTTATAAAAAACTAACCATCCCACATTTCAGTGTAATAGTTCTCAAATTAAAAATAGATAATGCTTTTAAAATGACTAATTATTGTATCACATTTTAATAAAGTTTGCAGATATTTTATCTCAAAGAGGGAAAGGAAACTTAAAGTTTTGAATTTCTTTCCTCCATTTAAACATAGCACACTCACACAAAAAACCCCTCAAAACGTTCTATTTAATCTCTTGTTTCTTTGAGTGACTGTAACACTATGCGTGTGTTTCTGATATGGTAATAATAACATTATGACTTGCATGTTATGATTATTTTCATATTAAATAAAAATGTTATTATTAACTATGTCCTCAAAATTAAGACTGTAATTCATTCATTTTTATATGTAAAGAAATGTGCATATAAAATTATGTATATACATGAAATACCTTTTTAAAAATGTATTTAAATGGAGTTAGTTCGTTTACCTCTTGAATAATGTAAACAACGTGATGTGTTTTATGTAAATATATCCACGAAGGGCAGAAATCCATCCCTCTGTTTTTATGGTAATTGCTCTGCTTCTTTTCTACGGTCTTCACTCAAAGTACAGATGTAAAATTTATACCTGCAAGTCTGGCCATGTTTTATTTTGTAAAATAGAATTTTGAAAGAACAAATATTATATTTAATGAAATATAAAATAAATATATTTATAATCATTTCACAAAAATAAATTTCTATAAAATAATACACACAGAGATACACAAACATACATGAGAAGTTATTTTTATTAATTTATTTTTTATATACATTTAATGACATTGTTTAGTTTATGAAGTGAACATTTCACCCCAGTCCAGTTGATCAAATTATCTTCAATAGATTACACCACACCTCCCTGTCCTATCAATGCTCTGCCTCTGTATCCCTCCTCCAAATGTCCTTCCCCAGTACATGAGAAGTCTTAAAATGATCATGGAAATACCTATTATGAAGAAACTATGCATGGATTTTAAATATGTTTTGCACCAAAATAAACTTTTACTTTATTTCCATTTTTCCACAGATTTTTTGAAATACCCCTGTGTGTATGCCTGTGTGTACATGTGTAACATATAGGTGTGCATAAAAAATATATCCATGCTTATGTATGCAAAACTATAGACCATCATACACATACAACATTTAAAGAGTAAGTGAATGCTTGTTCTAACAAATATATATATTATTATACATATTTTCTCAATATCATAGGCAATCTTTTATGTTACCATACTATATCATGGCCTCCATTGTAGTAGTTGACATGGTCATTGGACAATAAATATAACATTTTTTAAAATTTTGCTACTCTGGCTGGAGAGAGACCAGAGTGCCCAGGATCAGGGGAGGCAAGAGTGAGAAAGCACCCACCATGAGGAATGGTCAACCACAATCCCTTCTCCTCCATTTTTCCCTTTTTTGGGGGTTTTGGGCATGCACATTCATGCATCTGGCATGGCTCTCCAGCTGCTGGTTTCTGGACTAAAACTATGCAGTTGGCCATGAGAGATTCAGCCACCTTAACCACCACACCACAGGCTTGTCCAATAAATGTAACTTAAACAATGAATGTTTTATGGAAGAAAATAGTGTTCACTATGCAATAGGAAAAAATTTAGTAAAAGAGCAAGGTATAAACAATACCAGTTGTATGACTATTTCAGGTGTTAGTTTGGGCCCCAATATGGATCAGATCCCTTATGTTACTATCAATTGATATTTGAAAATCTGTGCATCTACCAAGTTTAAGATGAATACATATCAAGAACATGAATTAAGAAAGTTCAAAATCACATAAGCTGAAATGACTTAGATTTCAGATCACAGAATGAACATTAGAGCTAAAAGTCTTTGTTTAAATGGCAAGGAATGGTAGTCCTCTCCTTCATTACTACAAAATTGTAATTTAATATATGCTTTATGTTAATTTGTTTAAATTGCAGAATGTTTGATAACATTTTTCCCTGTACCTTAATAATAACAATACACATTCACTAAGAACTCATTGTTTCTAATGTCATAAATTCCAAAGAAAGAAATTCTTCAGAAAAATTGATGAATACTTTTACCATGTTGGAGTTAATGATTCAGTGTGTTCAACATTTAACTGTGCTATTTTCAGCTTCTGATGGTTATTCAGCATGTATGAACTGTGAAATTTTCCCACTGGATAATAAAATACCATTAATTGTAATTTCGGTAGAGTGGATGGGATTAAACTGTCCTTTCCATTCTTAATATAAAATAAATGTTGAGCAAATTAACTTCATACCTAGTATGAAATACACTCTGATTCTGTTGCCAAACAAGTTCATTGTTGGAGGCACACAAATGACACTGGATCTTAAATCCAGAAAGTGTTTTATTGCATAGCTAGTTAGCAAGGAGACAGGAATAAATCTCAAATCTGTCTCCTAAACACAAAGGCTTGGGTCTTTTTTTTTTTTTTTTTAGAAGTCTTTGCTATAGGGCACGTGCGCTCGCCAGACAAAGAGAGAGAGAGAGACAGAGAGATAGAAAGCGAGAAATCACCCCCCGGGGGGATGACCACGCCACAATCCCTTCTCCTCCAGTCTCCTCTCGGGATCTTGGGCATGCACGCACACGTACCCAGTGTGAGTTTAAGCCACCAGGTCCGGGACGCGAACCGCGGTCGACTACATGGGAGTCCAGTGACATAGCCATTACGCTAACTAACTGCTGGTCCCCATGGGGTTGGGTCTTTTATAAAGGAGTGATTCATACCTAATTTCTCAATTAGGTTTTTGATACAAATAAAGAATTGAAACTAGTACAGTTCTGAATGCTTGACTCCAATTGTAGTCCCACTGTTCATGAAGTTTTTTTGATGCAAATGAAAGATAAAATGTTCTGATCGGTTATTCTGTTGTAGCCCACATTTTTATTCCCTTCCTGCAGCTGGAATCACCCCTTTAGTGTCCATGACTTGAGCCCATGTCTACAGCAAGTAAACCTATGTAACAAGTTAGTACTGAGTTTTTGGTACTTAGATTGGTTCTGGCCAGATACAATTCCAGTCCCAAGATCTCATGATGAGAGGGAATTTGTCACTCAAGAGGAAACCCAGGGAAGACTATGCTAAGAGCTTTATTGGAAAAATAAACTTCATTGGGATCATGAGGGAGTGATCAATTCTGACAATGATTATAATAGAAGAGGTTAGCCCATGGGATTTGTTGTGATGATTACTTTCCTTTATTAAAATTATTTTTCTTCAGGGACCAGCAGGTGGCATGGTGGTTAAGGCACTGGATATGCCTACATGACTGACCATGCACGGTTCAAGTCTTGATTCAAGTCCCAGACTCAGTGACATGCTTTCTCATTTTCCCTCTCTCTCTCTCTGTCTCTTTCTGGCCAAATTAAAATAAATTAATGAATAAATAAAATTAAATAAATTATATATATTTATATATATACACACACACACACACACACACACACATTCATTCTCTTTTTTTTGGGGGGAGAGGTTTTTGCTATAGGGCATGTGCACTCGCCAGACAGACAGAGAGAGAGAGAGAGAGACAGAAAGCGAGAAATCATCCCCCAGGGGTGATGGTCATGCTGCAATCCATTCTCCTGCATTCTCCTCTTGGGATCTTGGGCACTGGAGACATGCAGGGCTCATGAGATTTGATAGCATCATTCCCAACAACATGTTTAGTGATTTCATGATGGTAGTTTGAAATTTGGCCATAGTGAGAATATTTACATCATGGAAATTAGTGAGTACGGTGAATTAGGGATTTTAAATGTGTAAAAAGCAATTACTAAAACATTCACCATGTGCTAGTACATCACCTTACATATTGCCTTCTCTGACCTCTTGAGTTGACCTTTTGCCTAAGAGATTTTTAGGGATTTTTGTTTGTTTGTTTGTTTTATTCTTTATAATGGTTGAGAGAGGGAGAGAGCTCCGAACAGAGCCCTGATGCCATGTCCACCACCTGCCTTAGTCTGAGTAGGATCCTGGGCAAGAACATGCCTGGTGTGTTCAGGGATGTCTCTCAACGCAAACAAAAGCTCCCCATGTAGGTCAGCTTCAAAGGGAATTGGATTACTGCTCTATCATTTTCTGGTCCACTGAGAGTGCTTTAGTGTACCAGCCATTTTTCTTTTTCTTTTTTTGGAGAGATTTTCACTGTAGGGCGCGTCGTGCGCTCACCAGACAGACAGAGAGAGACATAGAGACAGAAAGCGAGAAATCACCCCCCAGGGGGGATGGTCACGCCGCAATCCCTTCTCCTCCATTCTCCTCTCGGGATCTTGGGCATGCACGCGCACGCGCCCGGCGTGAGTTTTAAGCCACCGGGTCCAGGACATGAACCGCGGTCGACTATGTGGGAGTCCAGCAACATAGCCATTACGCTAACTGCTGGTTCCCCTGCCATTTTTCTTTTAACTTCAAGAATATGACATAAACATTAGGGGACTTCTTAGAGTCCTCTCAGGGGGAACCAGGTGGGTTTGGGTGTCGTACACATGTCTTCTTACAAAAGTCCTCATGATCGACATTTACTCTTCAGTAACATTTTCTTATAAAGAGAAACTATGGGTTAATTCTGAAGGAACAATTTTTGACTATGCCATTGCAATTGTTCTTCACATTGTCTAGATTGGTGATGTTCAATAAAACTTTCTATGATGAAGGAAATATCCTATATCCTCACTGTTCAACATGGGAAATACCAGTCATATATAACCATTATGTACTTTAGGTATGCCTAGTACCAATGAAAGAAATGGAATTTTTATTTTTTTAAATTTTAAATAATTTATTTTTGAACTTAAATAGACATGTAACTAATGACTGCTGCATTAGAGAGTATTAGAGATCTGGAGAATCTCTGTCTTCTTCACGTGGTATAGCAACTCCTTTTAATGCTTTTGTTGTTTTTTTGTTGCCAGAGAATATGTGCATCATGCACAGATGCATGAGAGATAGACAGAGAGAGAGAGAAAGAGAGAGGACATTCCCCAATGGGGCATGGCAGCTCCACAACCTTTTTCTATCCATTTCTCCATATACTGTCAGGATATTGGGCACACATACTCATGTACCTACTTCTTTTTCAAGCCACTAGAGCTTGAATTCAAACCACAGTGGGACATGTGGGATTTGACTCCTTATATACAATACTTAATGCTGCTCTAAGGGGCTGGCCTTGCAACTTCCTTTGTAGTGGTGGTGGGGGAAACTTGACACCTGCTGTTTTTCTAGCCTCTTGTGTTGGCTGAAACTGAGACAACATAATTAACACATACTGTATAATCAAAAACAAAACTCTATTATATAAACTAACCATGAAATTTATTAATCAGATAATACTGTCATTCAGTCAGAATAAATTAGGCTTAACAGTGTGGCAAAATGAAATCCATATAGAATAAATCATTTTAAAGTGATTCTCACAGCAAAAAAATAAAATTGCATAAAATGAATTATGTATGCGCTCTGTATTTGGTGCTGTAGTTAGCATAATGGTAAAAGGAGGTCCTGCTCTTTCAAAGAATTTAGATTCAGTGTCTAAATTGAAACAGAACATGCAACTTATTATCTATAGAAACCCTATTGTACTATTGAAAATTTACATTTTCTTTTGAGATAGCACAGTAACTAGACCTATGGAACTAGATATGGATTTCAATTTAGCAGGAAGGCTTTGTGAAAAAATGAATTTGAGAGTTACACAGGTGTTGGTTTGAATTCCAGATTCTACTATTGTCTCAGAATTCTAGGTATTAAACATGCTGAGTTTTATTTTGTTTCATCTAAAAAAACAATGAGCCTAATTAAAACAACCTAATAGGATTATAAGATGAGATGCTAAAGTTAGTGTCTGCACATGGCTAACACTCAAGAGGTTTTAGAACACTTCTTCAATTTGGCCAGAGCTAGTTTTTTTCCCCACATACCTGTTTTTATTTATTTATTTATTTACATACTTTGTGAAAACGAAAGATGTCAAATAATTGGGGCCTTTAAAATATAAGTAGCTTGGGACCAGCAGTTAGCGTAATGGCTATGTCGCTGGACTCCCACGTAGTCGACCGCGGTTCGTGTCCCGGACCCAGTGGCTTAAAACTCATGCGGGGCGCGTGTGCGTGCGTGCCCAAGATCCCGAGAGGAGACCGGAGGAGAAAGGATTGTGGATTGTGGTGTGACTGTCCCCCGTGGGGGGTGATTTCTCACTTTCTGTCTCTCTGTCTCTGTCTATCTGGCGAGCTCACGCACCCTATAGCAAAAATCTCTAATATATACATGTGTGTATATATATATATGTAGCTTGACTAAGTCACACTTATTAAAAGAAATAAAAACTACAACTATAGAAAAGCATTCACTCCCTTCATTTCTACAGGGTAATCCAGTCCATTCTTGTGAATAAATTCTTGCAACAGTATTTTGAACGTGTTTTCCACTGCTAGTCCCTTGCTCATCCTGTGTAGTCCTCTCACTGGTATAGAAATAGTTTTTGTTGAGACCAGCAGATGATTTAATGTTTATACCAATGGACTCCCACATAGTCGACCACAGTTCGAGACTTGGACCTGGCAGCTTAAAACTCAGAGTGGGCATGTGTATATGTGTACATAAAATCCTGAGAGGAAAATGGAATAAAAGGGATTGTGGTATGGCCATACTTCCTGGGGGGTGATTTCTTGCTTTCTGTCTGTCTCTCTCTGTCACTCTGGTGAGCACACGTGCCTCATAGAAAAAAATTTCTTTAATAAAAGAAGAAAGAAAGAGTTTTTGTTAAAAATAAGTGTTACTACTTCAAATAAGTTTGCAATCTAAACTGCCTCCCTTGAAACTCATTGTAACTAATAATCACTCTAATTTATAATAAAAAAATAATCAATTAGCATTCTTTCTTAGGCTCTACTCCTTTTTCAAGTACATCTTGATATTCCTAGTTTATCTAAGATTCTGAAGTTCATTGACAGAAACTCAACTGAAGCTAGAATGTATTGTCTTTAATAACCAAATCAGTGAGAAGGCATCTGTGTCATTGTGGCATTCAAATTGCCATTGGATCTCTGGTTTCATTTAGTTTTCTCTCACCCTTTGCAATATACCATGAGCGATATGGCTCCTGGCAGTTCTGAGCCCTTATTCTAATAGCTTTATAACCTCAGAAGATAGAGCATTCTCCACTACATATCCAGATTTATAATGAACATCATAAACACCCTACCAAATAAATCCTTTTCACTTTAACAAATACAGTTTTCCCAGATATAACATTGTGTGGTCATTTTACCAATTCCAAATGCTTTTCTCTTATTTTGATAAACCAGTCAGAGTTGTCATTTCAAAGCTGAGCACATATTGACTTCCAAAAATTTTTTTTAGTTGTTCTTATGTTTGTATTTATTCTACAGTAAATCCGTGTTGAAGAATGTGGAAACTCACATTAGAAGACCTGGATAAGAATCTGGCTGTGTCTTACGCAGTTTTTTGATATTTACCAAATTTCATAGTTCATATTTAATTTTAAGACTACCAATTTATGATCACAGTTTTAAAAATTAAGTAATACTAACATTATTTAAATAAAAAACCACCATCACTTTCTATTGTTTCCTTTGCACATGCCTCTTTTATCTCTTTCCATCTTCTTGCTGTTTTTAAGAACATCTCTTTATCCCTGGCATTCTAATATTCCATAATAAAAGGCCTTGGTTTGTGTTCTTTTTGTTAAAAATAAATCATACTGGGCCAGCCAGTGTCATGGCAGTGAAAGTGCTTGTATACCATATGGCTAACTATGCAGTTCAGATCCTGGACCTGGCAGCTTGAAAAACATGCTTGGCACATGCTTGGTGCCTAAAGTCCTATGAGGAGAATGGAACAGAAGGAATTCTAGTGTGGCCATCCTCTTTTTTGGGGTGCTTTCTCATTCTCTCTCCTGCAAGCTTGCATGCCCTTTTTTAATTGGCCTAAAAAATTTCTTATCTTTTGTGTCTTAAGATCCATATAAATTCCTTGTAGTGCTCCTTTGTGATATGTTTCTTAAACTTTTTTCTTCTACTGAATATATATATATGTATATATGTATATATATACACACACACACAAACACATGCGTATGTAGTATATGATTTACATGTGTATACAATATATTAACATATAGATATATAACATGAATTCATTTAGTTTTTTACCAGACTCTTTATTTACATGAACTCATTCTTATTCTCTAAATTTTCTGCAATTTAAAAACACCATTTTTTTTTCTCTTAGTAAAAGGAGTTTTTCATGAAGTCTTTTTTCCTCAGTTTTATTGTATCTTTTCCTTATACTTCTTTGAACTGTTATTTTTGTCTCTTATATTAGAACGCTGTTCAAGTCATGTTTAAGAGAGAGGACCCAAAAGGTCAATTGAGAGTTTGGTGTGCAGGGATAGGGCATTGCACCTGGTGAGTTTCACCATCAAGTGATTATCTTTTTAATAGCCTTTATAGTTGTAGTGGAGAACTCAAATGTCAGAAACTATGGCTATCTTGTGTTAGTGCCTCAAGAAAAGAGGCACTACCAAGTCTCTGCTTTGCTTGTGAACTTGACTGCCAGTATTGCACAGCTACAAGGGCATGGCAATGACTGTTTTCAGCAAGGTGGCTTCACTTATTTCCCTTAATTCCCATTCTTACTATTTCCTCTCCCCCCACCTTTATTATTTCTGCCTTCCATACTCTGGAATTGGTCTTGGACTACTTTTGGACTGTGCTGTTTCAGGTAATACGAAGAATGAGCCTTCAGTTTTCTGTAGCAGCAGAGTAGGAATGGTCATCTTTCTGTGCAGAAAGGGGGATGGGCCTAGAGAAACTAACTGCTTCCTATACACATTCAAACCATTTCATTTTCACACCATCCTTAGTCTCACCTTCAGAGATACTTGGAGACCCCAGTTCTTAACACTTTCTGAGGTTTGTGGTTTCAATGTCATTTCTTTTTGTTGATTCCTACATCCAGATACTTAGACTTTAGTTTTCTCTTCTCTGTCTAGTCAATTAACGGTTCACTCAGGGGCCGGTTGGGGAAACGGAAACTGCACAAATTATTTTAAGCAAAGAAAATGTAATTCAAAGAATAGGTTGCACAGGAGGAAGTAACTACCATCCCCTCTAAGGCTTAAGAAACAAAGGAAAAGTGATGGGGTTCCCAGAGCATGGAAATCAGAGAAGAGGCCCCACAGAACTGGGGCTCACATTTTGGCTGCTGCTGGTACTTCCGCAGGGGCATGAGGCAGCTGGTTCTGAGCATTCCCAAAGAATTTCAACAACAGGCTAAGGGGTAGGGGTGAAGGGTGGGAAACTGACAGAGCAAACCAGAGCTAGGTAGTAGCTAAATACTGGGTTGTTGGGAAAGTCATGAAGTATTTTTTCTATGTTTTTCTATGCAAAACTGATCATCCCTTTTCTGATGACCCAATAGTTAAATACAGATTTTATTTCAAACTATTACAATTGGGAATAGAGACCTTAAAGTAGAATTGGGCTCAATTTTAAATATAACAAAGTAAAATTGGAATTTATAGATAAGCCACAGGGTAAGGGGAAATGATGGAGAATCACTAAGAAGAAACATCAAAGGTAACAGAAGGTTCTGGCTAGATTGATCTGACATGATTCTTAATAAAGTGAAGCCAGGGTGATCTGACATCACAAGGGGGTGGTGAGGGATCAGGAATTGAGTCAGATATCCAGGGTTGCCACATCCTAAGTGCAGGGAATTCTTGCTAAATCAACTTAGCAGACTTTTGACTAAAACTAAGTGATGCTAGACAGCACAGAAGTCCAAAAGCTGTGGTTTAGTTGGCAAGAAGTTTGAGTAAAGCATGACTAAAGTTTGGTCACGAGAGAATCTTTGTCAAAGCATAATGGGATTGGGACTAGCAGGTGGCATGGTGGTTAAAGCCACTGGGGTTTGAGTCCCAGACCTGGTGGCTGGCTTTCTCATTTTCCCTCTCTCTCCCTGTCTCTCTGGTCAAATTTAAAAATAATAATAATAATAATAAAGAAAGTTAAATAGAATTTCTATTTCCCGATCTTACCCTAGTGCCTCCTACTGATAGACTCCAACAGGAAGCCAGCCAGCAAGGACTTCTGTGAAACGTGGTTTACGGTGCCTCAGTTCCAACATTACAGCAGAGAGGAGAGAAAGGAGAAGCCACTGGGGTTTGAGTCCCAGACCTGGTGGCTGGCTTTCTCATTTTCCCTCTCTCTCCCTGTCTCTCTGGTCAAATTTAAAAATAATAATAATAATAATAAAGAAAGTTAAATAGAATTTCTATTTCCCGATCTTACCCTAGTGCCTCCTACTGATAGACTCCAACAGGAAGCCAGCCAGCAAGGACTTCTGTGAAACGTGGTTTACGGTGCCTCAGTTCCAACATTACAGCAGAGAGGAGAGAAAGGAGGATTTGAGATAAGAGCATACTGATATATTACTTGGACACTTTCCATCTTCCAAAATCAGGCTCTGGACCATAATTTCAGCAGGGTTATATATCATTTGATTATACCATTTGTATGGATCTGTTATATTTGTATTACTCTAATCTTAGTGGAGTTTGAGGTTAGAGAGATAAGCCATATTATCAAGCAGCCAAATTGATTTTTCAAACCTCAATATCTTGTTTTAAAAAAGTTAATAATTCAATCTACATTTCAGATTTGTTGTGAGACTAAAAGCTTAAAAGTAAATAAAGAACTTTGTACTGTACCTGAAACTGCATAGGACAGACCTGTAAAAAACTTGTTGAAGTGCTGGACATTAGGAAGTTTGGTAGCTGCTATTTGTTTGTGTTGTGGCCAATAATACTGGAAAATAATACATAACTATTATTTATTATTATCATCACCCTTAAATATTTTCTATTAGCTCTAGGATTGGCTTATTGGCTTTATACACATGACAGATTTTAATCCAGTTAGTCCTCACAGTAATCATGGGAGATAAGTACTGTATACCTACTTTATAGAAAAGATGACTTGGCAGCAGCTAGCTATTAATCTTTTTATCTTCTTCCTGAAACATCACACATGATATTTTCAATATCTATTATATAAAAATGTAATTAATGGGGCCAGCAGGTGGTTGAGGCACTAGACTCTCACTTGGCTGACCCCAAGGGGGTTTGATTCCCAAATGCAATGGCTTGAAAGTTACATGGGGTATGTGCATGTGCATGCCCAGAATCTCAAGAGGAGAATGGAAAAGGGATTGTGGCGTAGTCATACTCTCTGAGGGTTTATTTCTTGCTTTCTGTCTCTCTTTCTTTTTCTGTCTCTCTAGCAAGCACATGTTCCCTAAAGTTAAAAAACTATTTAGAAAAAATTCTAAAAAATGTTTAAATGTAATTAATGTTAAAAATAGAGAACTTTTGAGAAATATGTATTTATATTAAACTAATATAAAAAGAATTAGAATAAGAGAAAGAGTATATAATGAAACATCTTAGTATTTTTTTAAGTTTTTCTTTTGGCCATAAAGCATGTGCACTCAGCATACAGAGACAAAGACACAGTGAGAGTCAAAGTAGGAAACCATCTCCCAGGGGCAATGGCCATACCACAATCCTGTCTCCTCTATTCTCTTCCTTGGGAATTTGAGTATGCACACACATATGCCCAGTGTGAGTTTGAAGCCACCAAGTCTAAGACTTGAACCACAGTCAGCCATATGGAAGTCTAGCACCTTAATCAATGTACCCCATTCAGCCCCTTCATCTTAGTATTTTAATAATGCACCATATTTATTGAGTGCTGATAGTACTGCCAGGCACCGTTCTAAGCTCATACTACCTCATGTAGATGTCATATTCTAATACAGAGTTTTACGTATTATACTATTAACTTCTGATTCATAACTGTTAAAGTTCTATTTGCTTGATATACAATTGGTGCAGAAGTAATTGTGCTTTTTGCATTTTAGAAATTTGCTATTTGATATTGGATCCATTCTTAAATAAACATGGTTATATTATACACCATTTTAATGATCATTTCTTGTATTTTTTTTTTACTCACTGTTTGTTTTATATATACTTTAGACTATGAAAATGATGTTAGGCAGAAAGCAAATTCAAGTGGTTTTCTTATTAGAATTCAAAATGGATAGTAAAATAACAGACACAACTCATAACATCAACAATGCATTTGGCCAGGAACTGACAGCTAACACACAGTGCCGTGGTGTTTTGAAAAGTTTGGTGAGCCTGACAGAAAATCAAAAACTCATCATTTTAAAGTGTCATTTCTTGTTCTACACGACAATAATGAACTATTTCTGGATATAATTATGACATGCAATAAAAAGTAGATTTTATAAGACAAATATGGACAACTAGCTCAGTGAATGGACTGCGAAGAAGCTCCAAAGCACTTCCCAAAGTCAAACTTACACAGGAAAGGGATCACGGTCACTGTTTAGTGGTCTTCTGCTGGTTTGATCCACTACAGTTTTCCAAATCCCAGCAAGACCATTACATCTGGGAGGTATGCTCAGCAAATTAATGACATGCACTGAAAACTGTAATTCCTAAAGCCAACATTGGTCAACAGAAATGGTCCAAGTTTTCTTTACAACACCTGACCACATATCACACCAGCAATGTTTCAAAAGTTGAAGTTTTGCCTCATCTGCCATATTTGCCTGATCTCTCGCCAACCAACTACCATTTCAAGCATCTTGATGACTTTTTGCAGGGAAAACTCTTTCACAACCAGCAGGATATAAAAGATGTTTCCAAGAGTTTGCTAAAACCCAAAGCACAGATTCTTATGCTACAAAAATAAAAAAACATGTTTCTCTTTGGCAAAAAATATGATTGTAATGGTTCTTATTTTGGTTAAATAAAGATACGTTTCAGCATAGCTATAATGATCTAAAATCCACAGTCCAAAACCACAGTTGCCTTTGTAACAACCTAAATGATTTCATTTCTTCCTAACCCTACACATGTTAACCTCCCTTCATCATAAAATATGCTCTTATAGAATCTGCGATGACTTATTGAATGAATCAAGATGACTCCATGAGGTGCCTCGGTATTTGGTCAAACATTATTTTTAGTGTTTCTCTGACAGTATTTTGAATGAGATTATTGTTTAAACTAGTAGATGAGTAAAACATAATCTTCTCCTAAATAGATAAGAAGATCCCTCATTTCTGTTTTCAAATTATAATATTGGTTTTGTCTATATTTTAATGCCAACTAAAACATTGACTCTTTTTAGATCTCAAGCCTATTGGACTTTAGAGTAGAGCTATACCATCAACTCTTAGTCTCCAGTTTACCAAGTTACTCTTCAGAATCTGTCAACTCCCAAGTGTATGAGTGAGACAATTCATTTAATAAGTCTCTTTCTCTCTCTCTCTCTGTGTGTGTGTATGTGTGTTTGTGTGTGTATGTACATGTATAGGTGTATGCATGTGTGTATGTACATATACACATCTGTATACATACACATATATGTATACACGTATGTGTATATGTATGTATGTATAGTATGTGTATATATAACATGTCTTCAAAAAGTTCATAGAAATATGTATTATGAAAAACACTATGTAGTAATTTTAAAGTGTTTTTTCACCAAAATAAACTCATATTTTTATTTCCCGTGAACACACACACACACATACATTAAAACACACACAGAGGATATGTTCTATGATCCCCAGGAAATGATTAAAACCATGAATAGTACCAAAGCGTACATATACTATGTTTTTCTGTATGTGACAAAGTTTAATTTATAAATTAGAGTAAGATATTAGCAATAATAACTAATATAAAATTTTAAAATATAACAACACACTATCATAAAATTATATGAATATAAATTCATTTTTCTCAAAATATCTTATTGTACTATACTCACCTGTTTTCTGAACATGATTGACAGTGGGTAACTAAAACCACAGATAGCAGAACTGTGACAATGAGAGAATTTATATATACACAATATACTATATATATAAAACGTATATTATATATGTGTATGTATATATGTATTGTTTTATTGGTTCAATGTCTCTGAAGACAAGGGCATTGGTTCTATGTCTCTAACTAATACAGAATCCAATGTAGTTCTAGCACAATTTTTTAAAAAACAACATTCATCATATTCCTTATTATGACTATGCAACTATTGTTTTCTGCAAAAAGACTGTCTGCCAGGATAGAAAAATTGGTAAGAGGGATAGTGCCGTTATTCATATAGATTTTTCTCTTGCCCCTATTTTTAATTCAATTTCTAGAATTCTGCTCTTGAAACAGTGTACAGTTCTCAACTGAAATACATGGGTGAAAAACAAGAGAAACTATGAAAATATTCTCCTAATCCTCTTCAAACCACCATTGAGTCATGCATTCATTTGTTCAACAATTATTGAGACCTTTTTTTAATCTCATAATTTGTAATAAGTATTCTTAGGAATAAAAAGATGTCCTTCAAAAGTGAGCCTAAATTTGTTAGGAAATGACATTGCATGTATGCTAATTCAATCAAGAAATATCTTTTCATAGATGCTGAATTTAGCTCAGAAGCTATGTCATTAGGGACTAAAATAAAATGTGTGTGTCTATGAGTGTGTGCCAATCTGTTTTATTAAGTCTAAGTGTATGTGTGTGTGTGTGTGTGTGTGTGTGTGTATCTGTGTGTGTGTATCTAGAACCCTTTTCAAAACAACACATAGCATTAAACTGGATATTTTTAAATTAGCATTTATCTGAACCGTCTGTAAGTAATTATTACAGATTAATGATAACCTGTCTTACTAGTTCTTAAATGTCAATTGCTTTAAGAAATTGAGGGTCACATGCATTATTATGCTAATTATCTACTTCATTTGCAGTGCCTTTTTTGGGTAAGATTACTAGAGTTTAGAGTCAAAAGAATAATGCTAAAAAATGTTAAAAGAATAAAAAAAAATTCTAATGAAAAGAACTGAGTAGTTTATTCCAAAAATATTGGTAAATTTTATATAAAAAAGAACCATTTAAGCCCTAAGTAATCAAGAATAACTCCTAAAGAGCTAATAAACAGAAGCAAAAGAAAGAATATTAATTTTAAAGGAAGTCTTTTCTCAGAGCATTTATCCTAATTCACTCATTGTCTGGAATAATTGCCTTTGTGGACTGCATATCCAGAGACCCTCCATGAGAGAAGAATAGAGATCTTTAGATCTGCCTAGGTTGCAATATCTCTCAAATGGCAGGTCCAATAGAGTGGTAGCATTAGAGGATGAAGGAGCACCTAAGACAGGGCAAGAGGACATGTGAAATCATCAAGTCAGAGAGCAGGTAAGAAGCTCAATGGAGTTAGGGAGTGGAATGAAAAAGCTGGGCATAAAGTAGGGTCTGTGAGACCAAACATTGATAACTGTATGCAACCAGTCAGCCTGGGCCTGAAGCTAAGTTGTACCAACTATTAACTATTAACACATTGCCATAGGACAATGGTCTCATTTCTCTATACTTTAAACAGTGTAAGTATCTTCATCATAGGATCACTATGAGAATTAAATGTGCTAATACATGTAAAATACTTAAAAGAGTGCCTGGCTGATGCTAAACACTTAAATGTCAGGTACTGTGGGAGGCTGTGCACCAGCGAGTCTGCTGAGGCCATTTTTCATGAGTCTCTTACTATTGCCATCTTAGGCTCAGAGAGCAAACAATTACAAAGGCCACAACTGGCTCCCTTTCAAAAACCTCACCTTCGACACCACACTCTGATTGGCCACTTCACATAGCAAATCGGTGAGCTTAGAATCCCTCAGATTTACATATCCGGGTACCTCATGATTGGTCCACAAAGCAACCAATCATAACCCACCTTTTGCTATCCTTCATTCAACCAATCACGGCCCACCAATGTGTATATAAGCACGATCTCTAGCCCATAATCGCCAGACGACCAGGAAGACGACACAGACAACCAGGAAGAAGACGACCCTGAGCTGCGACACCGCGCCGCTCTCCGGAC
>NW_006207163.1:2207846-2212937 GCF_000334495.1 Tupaia belangeri chinensis
CATCGCCCGGGGCATGATTTCTTGTGGAGGCTGTGCACCAGTGAGTCTGCCGAGGCCATTTTTCATGAGTCTCTTACTATTGCCATCTTAGGCTCAGAGAGCAAACAATTACAAAGGCCACAATTGGCTCCCCTTCAAAAACCTCACCTTTAATACCACACTCTGATTGGCCACTTCACATAGCGAATTGGTGAGCTTAGAATCCCTCAGATTTGCATATCCGGATACCTCATGATTGGTCCACAAAGCAACCAATCATAACCCACCTTTTGCTATCCTTCATTCAACCAATCACGACCCACCAATGTGTATATAAGCATGCTCTCTGGCCCATAATCGCCAGATGACCAGGAAGAAGACGACGCTGAGCTACGACACTGCGTCCTCTCTGGACGACCCTGAGTTGCGACACCGCGTCGTCTCCGGACGACCCTGAGCTGCAATGCTGTGTAGTCTCTGGACAACCCTGAGCTGTGGCGTCATTGTGTTGGCTCCAGATGACCCTGAACACTGTGTTGTCTCCGTGCTGCCTACAATAAAGAGACGACCCTGAAGAGACACTGCGTCGTCTCCGTGCTGTGATAGTGCGCCGTACGTCCCGTCTCTCACTCCTTCCCTCAGGAGACCTGTTCCACTGTCTCGCGGGACGAGACAAGGTACTATTATTAACGTTTTATCTATTGTACTAGGAAGGTAAAGGGTGAGAAATTGGGATCATGAAAGCAAGAGGAGGGTCTAAAATAACTGCTGAGTTATCTGCACAGAGTAAATTGTAGTCACCCATTAAAATACCAAAAATAACATTGAGTAATCAATGAAGCAATTGCTGAGGCAGGTACTATTATCATACCATTGACAGGTGAGGAAAAGTAGAGATTAAATAACAAAATAAAAAATGGGAATCAAATGAGGTATATATTATTCTGCACTTCACTGAAATATAGTGGACTCTACAGCATGTATCATTTGTTCTAGATGTTATTTACACATAGGACATAATCTATTTATTAGTAAGTTTGTTTAATTAATATAAGTCCATGATAAACCAGAAAAACAAATCCAGTACGATCTATAAAGAAAGGAAAGCTAAAGTAAGTACAGACTTGACTGTGAATGCTGAAGGGAGGCATCTACTGAATGTTAAGAGTGTTAAGATATTCTCAGCGGTGAACATGTGATGGGGCTCCACCTGGTTCATCACAGAATTTTGTGTCCATGCTGTACTCTTCAGATGATGTGCACATTATGCAGCAACAAAATTATCAAATGCATTTACTTTCTCCTTGATAGCCCCACCCCCCCTGCCACATTAACCTTCCCTTCTTCGTATTGAGGTTTTGCCTCCTGTTCACGTTTCCTTTCTGTATTGTTCATAAACCTTCAATCTCTATAGACCTTGGTGAAATTTGCAAGTTTTCCCAGGGCTGCAATCCTAGTTGGCATTATCACTCGTCCCCCCACCCCTTATCTTTGATATACCATCTGCTGTTTGAAATTGCATTGTTGCCAACATAAACTGTTAAAGGTAAGCTAAAAAGATTCAAGGCTGATACTACTCTGGAGAGAAGAAAACCTGTTTTAAATATTACTAAAGATTGCTTTACATAAAGTGTTCAAGTGTTCATTTGAGGAAGTTAAGAAAAAGATTAGAATAAGAAAAAAAACCACTTTGATAATATTACCTATAGCCATCCAAGCTAGAGATCAATAGTGAGTTTTTGTTATTGTTATTGTTTTTTGTTATTGTTGCTATGAGGCTCTAACATTACACAGAGCTTTGTAATTTTAAATTGGTTATTTTCTTATATTCACAGTTCTAGTTAAAGAAGAACTTGACTAGCTCATGAAACATTTTATTGCATTCATGTGTTAGGTTCATTAGTGTTTCTCCAAAGCAGGTTCTACTGTATTCTTTCTAAATAAACAGAGACAACCAGTTGGCCTTAATCAAGTGGTTTTAATTTGGAATCTTTAAAAATAAACATGAACACAAAAATGGAAAATTATCTGTTGATGATAACATGTTTAATAATATCTTTAATTAGTCTAATCTGCAGTGTATTCATGCTGGGAAAATTAATTTTATAAGCAGTATGATATACAGTGATCAGATGTTTAAAAATAAATAGATAAATAAAAGAATGTTCTGACAAAGCTCTAGCTCTGAGACTTCTGGATGAAAGGGTTATTCTTGTTAAGCTGACTTGACTTCTGGACTACAATTAAGAAAATGTGTGTATTAGGAACCCTGAATATGTCTGACTGTGCTTTCACCACTGGAAATGCAAAGCAGGTATTGAAGGTAGAGTACAAAAGTGAACACCGTAGTAGATTATACAGAAGGTTATTTTGAGATTTAGGATTCAAAACTATCTGTACCAAAAGTTCGGTAAGTAATCTTTCTTTCTCTTTCTTTCTTTCTTTCTTTCTTTCTTTCTTTCTTTCTTTCTTTCTTTCTTTCTTTCTTTCTTTCTTTCTCTTTCTCTTTTTCTCTCTTTCTTCCTTTCTTTCTTCTTTCTTCTATATTTCTTTATTTTTCTTTCTTTCTCTTTCTTCCTTTCTTTGTCTCTGTCTCTTTTTTTCTTTCTTTCTTTCTTTCCTTCTTTCTCTTTTCACTATTTTTCTTCTTTCTTTCTCTTTCTTCTTCCTTCCTTCCTTCCTTCCTTCCTTCCTTCCTTCCTTCCTTCCTTCCTTCCTTTCTTTTTCTTTTTCTTCTTTCTATATTTCCTTCTTTCTTAAACACATGGATGAAAGTCATCACCCTGAAGAATAAAAGGAAAACAGAGTGCTCCTCTGTTTTCCACCTCACAAATTCTCTGACAAAGTTGGTTTTATACAAAGAAAATAATTATCTTCCTGAAGCAGAATACCAGGGCTCAAAGTCAATTCTGAATCACTTTCTTCCTCTACACTAGCCTTTAAAAGGTTTTTAGAAAGGTGTTTCTAAGAAAGTCATAGATCATCAGTAAAAGAAAGAAAGGAATTCTGTAGTCAATAAATTCAAGGTACTTGAACTGGAAAGTGAAATAACCCTGTTACATGATGTAAAATACTAAATGTTAAGAAGTCATTCAGCACTTAAGAGCTCTGTCTTGGAGATTGGGACTGTGATGAATGTAAAGTTGATGGAAGGAATTTGTATATTAAGATTTGTTATCTAATTTTTTTTTTTAAGAGAGATTTCTGCTATAGGGTGCATGCGCTTGCGGGAGACACAGAGAAAGACAAAGAGACTGAAAGCGAGAAATGACCACCCGGGGTGATGGCCATGCCTCAATCCTTTCTCCTCCATTCTCCTCTTGGGATTTGGAGCAGGCACACACATGCCCAGTGAGAGTTTCAAGCCACTTGGACCGTGGTCAAGGACTTGGACCGTGGTCAGCCATGCGGGAGTCCAGCAACATAACCATTATGCCATCTGCTAGTCTCTTCTTTGTCTAATGTAAAGGGAGTCAGGGTGTGTAAATCTCTTCAGTATGGGATCTGGGGCAGGAGACCTGACTTTCAGGGACAAGGGCAGGACTGCATATTCGCCTATATTCATGGATCAAGTTATCCTGGGTCTATTTTGAAGTGACTGGATTTCTCATCTACTCTGTTAAACAGGAAGTTGAGGCATGCAAGATTTGATCCTCTCTGCAGTTTTGCTGAAAGTGTACTATAATTTGTCCAGGTATGCTCTCTTTAGAAATGTTAAATGTCCTTCTCGGAAAAAACAGAAAAAAAAAATGTTTCTAAGGTTCTTATTTACTATGTTTGTGGAGATAATGGCAATATAGTAGGTGCTCAAATTTTTTTTCACAAATGAATGATTAAGTGAATAAATGTGCTAAGTAGTATATAAAAATCTGTTTCAATAGAATAATGCAGATGAAAACCTGATTACCTGGGTTAAAGAAAGAATAAAAAGAAAGGAGTAGAGAAAGCAATAGGAGGCAACACTGCTGAGGAGTTTTTCTGTAAAAAGGATAAGAAAAATGGGATAGGAGCACAAAAGGGAAGTAGGGTGTACTGGATTTTTATTAAAATAAATTACTTGTCTTTTTAAGATTGGACATACTTCAGTATGTTTATGTTTGTGTTTGGCTAGGACTAATGCAGTAGAGGAAGAAAATTTGAGAGTGGATGACAAAGAAGTTATTGAAATTACATACTTTAGCAAGTTAGAAGTGCTGGCCATGAATGAGGGGAAAGCCTGGATGTAGGTAAGAGTACTGGCCTTCCTTCTTCCACTGGTTACAAGAAAATAAGGAGTAAATGGAAGCAGATGGAGGTTGGCTGGTGAATGTTGTGCTGAAAAATAACTCTCTGGCTCTTTCCATTTTACAAATGGAAAAGAAATCAAGATTACAAATACAGAAAAAGAGGCAAGAAGAGATATTTCAGGCCTAGAGAGGGAAAAAAATAAAAGAGATGAAATAGTCTAGGATGTCAGGAAATTGATGGACCACAGAAATTTACTAAAGTCCCCAGGAAGCACTAAAAATATTCTAGGTACTTTAAAACCTATTTTCTAATCTTTTCTACCCTCTAGTTTTGTTTAGAACTTGAAACTAAAATTGCAATAAAAAATTTACTCTGTAAGAAAAAGTCAAATCATATTTTGACTTGTCAAATTCACAAGTTATATATTCACGGAAGAGTAATGTCACAATGACCTTTATGAATCGTATTTACTATTATATGACAGAATTGGCCTGTATAGTTAAATTTACTCCTACTATTCTTAGAGAGTGAGTGGCTGTTTTCAAAACCAGGATTTTATATTGATTTGGGTTATAGAACTCAATGTAATGACATACACAAGTAAATTCAGTTACATTGACTTTGAATGCTATGTTGCAATTCATCATTGATTTATAATTTTGGACACTCTTGAAATCCAGAACATGCTATTCCAAAACATAACACATTGATATTTAAGGAAACAGCAGAATCAGGAAAGTCACTCTCACCTTCCCTTTGCCCTTCTCTCCTGCAGCAAGGCCATGAAAGAATGATCAGGCAGGTGGCATGGTGGCTGACCACCGTTCAAGTCCTGGACCTGGTGGCTTGCTTTCTCACTTTCCCTCTGTGTGTGTGTGTGTGTGT
>NW_006207163.1:2213139-2224575 GCF_000334495.1 Tupaia belangeri chinensis
TGGCTTGCTTTCTCTCTTTCTCTCTGTGTGTGTGTGTGTGTGTGTGTGTGTGTGTGTGTGTGTATGGTCAAATTAAAATAAGTGAATGGATAATTAAAAAAAAAAAAGAAAGAATAATATGACCTTCTGAAGTAGGTCATAAACCTTCATTACAGAGGTGCCCACCTTATACCCAGAGGAAAGGAACATCCTTATTCTCAAAGACTCAGAGACGCCAAGAAGAATCTGAACAAACAAGCTCTGCTAAGTCCTACCTGGTTTATTACCATTAGATCATACTCTTTTGTCTTCCAACTATACCTCTGCATGACTGCCTATAGAAACACACGTGTTCCCCTGTTTCTTTGGATCTTCATTTGTGAAGACTCCCTTGTCAAGTAAAGCTTACACGAATTACATTTGTGTGCTTTTCTCTTGTTAATCCGTTTTTCGCTATAGGGGTATCATCTATGAACCTAAAACAGAAAAAAAGGAGGGATTGGATTTGGTTCTCCCCTATAACACTTAAAAGAATATTTTTTGATTTTTAACATCATTTTTGTTAAATACCAATCATGAGTTTTAAAAAAATCTTAATAAGAGAAATAAAATCTGAAAAAAGTAGATGGTTGGGTACCTAGGATTTCTAGAAATAAATTTACTAAATTTTCCGAAGGTGTTTCCTTCAGTATTATTGGTCTGCTTTCCTCAACAGAGAAATCTGAAAGGGAAAAAAAAGTGGAAATTATAAGTAAAGACAGACATAAAATTTTTCCCAGTGAATTATTTTATGTCTTGTTACATAAAATATTAACTGCAGACATTTTCTTATCCATTCAAAAGTATTGTATAAAAATTTAGAGAACTGCACAACAATTGATATAGTAGACAAATTTTAGAAGTGAAGAACCTGGCAATTAAAAAGAATACATTTCAGCCCCTGACTCATGGTTTAAATTACTAATTTTATCTTAGGTTGAAATTGCCTTCTATTGTTTCCAGTTATCATAACTGCAATTCTTTTGGAGAATCTATTTAGTGAGAACCTTCATAGAGTAGGTAATTATTATTTTCATTGGTGTGTGGAATGCACTCAGGATTTATACTCACTTTCATTTGTCCAAGTCATTACCATTATTGGTTAAGTATGATGTATACTCTAAGGAATGTTAATTCCCTATTTGAAGAAACTGAGGCATAATACTTGTCCGGGCAGTGAGTGACAGAGCAAAAAATGAATAACAACTGAATTTGGCAATCTCAATCCTGGGGGAAACTAATTTATAGTAGTTATTTTGTCTCTATTAATTCTTTACCTTTTATTCATGTATTTTTTCTTAGGCATCAAGATATTTTAGAAGATGCTTAGTCATTGGATACATGATGAGATTGTCCTGTGGGTGCTTTGGAAAATTCTGGTCTCAGTACAGCTTGACATATGTCAGTCAGAAACAGAAAGCCTGCCATCAATTGAAGATAAAATGAAATACAGAATTCATGTGAGTACACAGTTGCAGGGACAGATTGAGCATCCACTTCTTTCATGTCATTGTACTCTAAAGTTACTAACTACTCACAGGCTGAAAGGACAAGAATCTAATAAGAGACTTTCCATTTACAATCTGCTCTAGGGCAACAGGAATTCTATCAGCAAAGAAATTCCAAAAGAAAAGTTCAGAGGAGTTCCATGCTTCCTATTGCAAAGGAGAAAGCCACAAAGCTAAATGAAATACCAGATGAAATAATGTCCTGGTTGCACATGAAACAGAACAAGGGAAAAGCACAAGGCAGTCAGGAATATGCACATTTTAGCTTAAATATTTGAAAATGGAGGCATATGAGAAAAAATAACACCCTACAGAAATAGTTTTTTTATCAGAGTGATAACTTGTTTTTTTTTTTTTTATTTTTATTTTTATTATCATTATAATCTTCTTTATATTACATTGGATTACATATAACTTTACATTGTATTACATTGTTTTTTCAAAAGGGAATGCCATGCATGTCAGTCAGTACAGAGACATTAATCTCCCCACTTCAACATTCAATATCTTTTCTGTTTTCCCCAATCATTATTTTTATTATTCTAATTATTTTTATAAAACAGTCAATTGTTATTTCTCGTTTTGCTTGTAAAAATACTTTGCCCATCATGAAATACTTCTCAGACCAAGCCAGTTGAGAATACTATACATGTCATCATCAACAGTTAATAACCCCTATCTGTTTCTCACTAACGTCCTGTCTCTCTATTGTTCACTTGCTATCTTTCTCTATCCTCTTCTCTTCACTTACCCCATTCCACACTGTCCTATTCTCATTAAGTACCTTCACTGTGTTTATGTCCTCCGAATTTTTGCTCTCTATTATAGAGTGCGGATAGTCGGTATATATTGAGTGGATACATACAATATCTTTCTTTCATAGCCTGGCTTACTTCACTCAGCAATAGATCCTCCGTATCTGACCATTTTCTATCAAATTCCAGGGCAGAGTGATAACTTGTTATGCTGGGAAAATACAAGAGTAAGCATTTATCCTTTCGTGCAATAAAATGACTTTGATATGTGTAATAGAGTGTGGTTTATAAGATGTGTCCATTCAGCCATTTCAACTTGATATATGATTATTGATGCTAATTTGGTAATCTAATCCCAAAGTAGCATGCCCAGCATTATAATTTCAAATATATGTATTGCATGGTGTGTATGTTGAAATATGAGGATCATTCTCTCATAGTTTTCGTTTTATAAGAGAAGAATGAAGAAGGAGCAGAAAACTTGAGTTGTTATTATATCTCTCTTCCCCAGAATTCTATGTTGAAGGCCTAACCTCCAATACCTCAGAATATGATGGTATTTGGAGGCAGCATCTTTTAAGAGATAAATTAAAATGAGATGTTTGGGGTGAGCCAATCCAATATAACTATTTTTTTTTTAAATAGGAGATTAGACTACAGACAACACAGAGAGATGACCATGGGGAATACAGTGAGCAGGCCATCTGCAAGCCAAGGAAAGAAACCTCTGAATAAAACCAAACTACTGAACACTTGTTCTTGGATTTCTACCTTCTAGAACTGTAAGAAAATTAATTTCTGTTGTTTAAGCCACCCAGTTTATAGTATTTTACTATGATAGCCCTAGCGAACTAATATAATTCCCAATACACATTTAAATTCATCTTTATATTGCTAAATCAAGATATTAGAAAAAGCAGGGAGTTTGGGAAATACACCAAAAATAATCATCATTATCAAGAACAATTCCCTTGGGAATGGAGGAAAAGGAGGAAACAGTAAAGGCTTTGTGGATGAAATGGCATTTGGACATTAGGGATAAGGTTTTTCCTATAACAAGAAAAAAATGCAAACCACTGTCATTCAGGCAACACTGAATACTGAGACCCAGTTCATTAAAATCCAAACATACTAAGTGTACCTCTCGCTCTGGCAAAAAGAAGATTTGGGTCATGAGATTTGCCCCAAAATTCAGTAAAAGAAAAAAAAATGGTTAGAACTTATTGGGGAATAAACAAATTTCAAAGAATTATTAAGACAGTTAAGAAAACTATTGATGAGGCCAGAAGGTGGCATGGTAGTTGAGGTGCTCGGCTCCCACATGGCCAATCACGGCTGGAGTCCTGGATCTGGTGACTTGAGAATCATGCTGAGCACATATGTATGTATGCCCCAAATCCCAGGAAGAATGGAGAAAACAGGGTTGTGGCATGGCCATCCCCCATGGGGAGAGGAGGGTGATTTTTCAATTTCTCCCTTTGTCTCTCTCCAGTGAGCAATCGCACCCTATGGGAAAACAAAACAAAACAACACAAACTACTGATTTTGGCAACGTGTTTTCAATTAGTAAATGATAAGGCAATATATGATAGCATAATTATTGAAATCATTAAATTTTAAACTTGTTTCATACCCAGACTTAGTGCATCCAGTTTCACCTCTTTATTAAATCCTGACAGCAGGCAATAAGTTCATTTAGCCAGGGTTCTCTCTGTTATGAGCAACAACTATCTTATCCAAGAAGCTTAGGCAAGAAAAGGGAAATTTATTGGTTCTTATGACTAAGATTCAGGAGTCATGATGAATTCCCAGGTGCAACTCAAATTATGTCTCATGTGAAATTTAAATTTTTTAACATTAGTGGCTATTTGTATTGTTTTCTTTCCATAGCTGAATCCATGTAGCCATGAGTGCTCAACGTACATAACTGTTGAATAATTTACTTTCAGTGGCATTCTAAATATATGTAACATTTATTCTTTTGTTTGTAGAGCTAATGTAGATAGTGTGTTATATATTGCATTATGAGCAATAATTGAGGTGTGTGAACATGTTCAGCTTGGCGTAGAGTAAATACAGAGCTGTGATTCTTTCCTAAGGACAAAAAAGTCACTGCAATATTTTATTCTAGTGTATACAAGGTGTGGAAGTAATTGGTGAATAATTCCAAGTGTGTCACATATACATTGACCTCACAGGGACTAAAGTTCACCCGAAATATCAAACAAGCAAACTTATATTTCTATTTCTCACTTAGCTTGATTCAGGATATGACAGAAATCACTAGTTAATCAGATTAAAAATATTAATTAACTGTTTTCTTACATATAATTTGTACAATTCTTGGTTTGCTAAGTCAAAAAAAGTTTTAACTTCATTATAATCTAATGGAATTGATATTACACGACAAGTTTTTACTCCATTGTGATCTACTCATTTTACTAAAGGGATTTATGTTTTATTCTGCCATATAAAATTAAAATTTTATTTTTATGTCTCTTTTTTAATGGAATTGATATTACACGACAAAAGTGCCACCAAATACTAATGCAATACAGAAGTTCAGTGGTTTAAAAAACTAGTAAGGTAAGGTATGTCTAAGGTAAATGGATTAAAATTGTACTTACAGGCTATTCATTCAGTGTTAATGTTATATTTGATCTTTATTTTATGCAATAGAAATATATATATATATATATATATAGGGTCTAAATTTGAGAACAGACTGAAATTAAGTGACTGAGATTTTTGATAAGGTGATAATATTTTCTAGACATCTCTCATCAATGTAAAATTAAGTAGATAATATATAAGCATTATCTGTATCAGCCGGTGACATGATGATTAAGACGGCTGTACTGCACATGGTCAACCGAGTAATTCGAGTTCTGGACCAGCAGCCTGAAGAACTTGCTGGGTGTGTGTGCATGCATGCCCAAAACCCTAAGAGGAGAATGGAGAAGAGATTGTAGCATAGTCATCTACCTTGGGTATGCTTGCTCTCTCTCTCCCTCTCTGTCTCTGTGTCTCTCTCCAGAGAGTGCACGTGCCTTATAGCAAATTTTTTAAAAAGTATTTAATATTTCACAATACTCTTATATCGGGATTTATAATAGATTTGGAAGTTTGCTTCAAATCATATGGGATTTCAATATGAGCATAACTAGAAAGGATTAACTATTAAGCAAATAAATTTCAACTAAGTTGCGACTTGGTTACTCAGGATCTGATCATCTAGCCTGTAACTTTTACACACCATGTCCTTTTCTCTATCTGCCTGACATTTCATCATGCTTCCCTTTCTAAAGCTATCTTTGCCAATTTAAACTTCTAAGCTCTGAACTGTACTCTGTAGAATGAAAACCACCAGCTAAATGTAACTATTCACCACAGATAGTCATCTAAAGTTCCTGATAACTGAATTTTTTTGCCTAAGGGCACATACGATTGGCAGGGAGAGACAGACACACAGAGAAAGATAGAGAAGGAGAAACACCCTTCAATGGTGCATGGTTGCACCACAATCCCTTCTCTTCCATTGTTTCCTCCTGTTGGGATTTGGGTACACAGGTACAGGTGCCTAGTATGTTTTCCAAACCTCCTGGGCAGGGAATTGAACTGTGGTCCACCATATGGAATCTGGCTCTATTTAATCACTAGGCTACAGGGTTGGCCCCTTTCTGAATTTGATAAAGGCCAGTTACATGTAATTATCTACATTAATACTATGTGTGTGCATGTGTGTGTGTGTGTGTGTGTGTGTGTGTGTGTAACTGAACTTTCAATAAAAATATCTTTCAATGCCTTGTTTATAAGGTATAAACAAGTCTTTCTAATGTTAAAGACAAAGGATTATCATTGCAAAATGGCTTGGAATTTTACTCACTAGGGATACACCTTGTTAATTCTTTTGCCTTTAAAGTTCTAAATTAAGCTCTCATTAATCTCTTCGCTGGAAAATGGAAATACAATTATTCAAAGCTTTTTTATTGTGTTTTAATCACTAGGGAACACCCCTTTCATATTTTTGAATCGCAGATTCATTCTCCAACTCAGTAAGGCAGTGTGACAAAAAAAAATCTTGCTTTTAGATTTTTATTCTATTCATTATTCATGTATTTATTTATTGTCAAAAGGTGTATCCTCATCATTTCTCAGTAGGACTGAGAAGGGAACAGATGTTTCCTATCATGCACTTCCTCTTAGTCTTCTCTTAGTTTTTGACAGGCTGAAATTAGAGTATTTATCACTGTTGGTATTATGTTTAGTAATTGCTATTTGCCCAATTTGCAAAAACATTATTTTAAAGAGATCTAGCATAATTTAGACTAGGACTCTCTAACTTTACTATCTTGAAAGTTTCTAGTAAAGTACTCAAATAAGTATGTTGAATAATCTTCTACTTTCCACAATGTATAAACATCCAATTGAACTATACCAACAGATTAAAATTTTAAGCATTTAAGGTGTATGTATTAAAACAATAAGAAGGCAAAAATTAGAAGTATTTTGAATCAATAAAAACTTTCCATCTGGAAGGCATGCAACATTATTATTAATATTACAATAACAGCAATGATCATAGTTGGAAATTGTATTTTAATGTATCTTATAATTTATCAAAAATGTAAAAGTGTAACCTTTATCTCTTAATTCCCTCAAAACAGTCTAATGAGTTAGCATAGACATTAGTCATACTTTACCAGTAAGAAGAGAAAAAGAAAGATTGAAAGAACTGGCAGGGTTCACACTAAGAAAACTTCCTTAAATTTGTACTGCTATTTCAGTTTATTAAAAGCAGTTGTATTGTGAGTGCAGCTGATGATGTAATGGTTACATTGCTGGATTCCCACATAGTCGACTGCCATTCCAGTCTCAGATCTGGTGGCTTGAAACTCATGCTGAGAGCGTGTGTTTGTGTGCCCAAAATCCTGAGAGGAGGATGGATGAGAAGGGCCATCCCCCCTCAGGGGTGATTTCTCACTTTCTATCTCTGTGGCAAAAAATCTAAAACAAGCAAACAAAAAGTAATTACATTGAGCCAGATGGTGGCACGGTGGTTAAAGCAGCTGGATCCCACATGACAGACTGTGCAGTGTGAGTCCTGGACCCAGTGGCCTGAAAAACACACCAAATGTATGTACATCCATGCCCAAAATCCCACAAGGATTAGGGCGTAGAGGAGAAGAGATTACTGTGTGGCCATCTCCCCTGGTAAGTTCTTTTTCACTCTTTTGTCTCTCTTTTTGGTGAGCACATGTGCCCTATACAAAAAAATAAATAAATACATAAATAAAAAGTGTTATCCTTTGACCTAGGACAAATCCTGCCATTCATATATGTATAATAAGCTCGGAGTGTTGGACAAAAGGGTGGGATGTTCCCTAAATGTGAAGGAAGAATGGAAGTCAAACCTTCAAATATATTCTTACAGCACTTAGTTAAGACATTGCAATTAGAGTACTGGCATTTGTTTTGTATGAGCTATTTCTAAATTTCTCTTTACCAAAACAATTTATCTCTATTTTTAGTAGACAATGAGTTGTCATAGGGTGTGGATTGTACTTTTTTGCTTCAAATAGCTTTTTAAAAATAAATTATTTGGGACCAGCAGTTGGTGCAATGGCTATGTCGCTGGCCTCCCATGTGGTTCACCGCAGTTCGAATCTTGAACCCGGTGGCTTAAACTATCACTGGGTATGTGTATGCGTGTGCCCAAGATCCTGAGAGTAGAATGGAGGAGAAGGGATTGTGGCATGGCCATCCCCCCTTGGTGGGGGGATTTTTCGCTTTCTCTCTCTCTGTCTCTCTCTGTCTTTCTGGCGAGCGCACTTACCCTGTAGCAAAAACTTCTCCCCCACCCCCCAAAAAAAGTAATAAAACAAATAAATTATTCTAGCGATGTTGCTTATTTTCAACCTATTGTTCTCAAGTCTGTTCAGAAAGACAGATCTTAATATGAATGGGAGTCTACTTTCAGCTTTTTTTTTTCTTTGAGAGAGTTTTGCTATGAGGGTTTGTGTGCTCACCAGAGAGATGGAGCGACAGAAAGCAAGAAATCACACCCTAGGAAGGATGGCCACCCTGCAATCCCTTCTCCTCCATTCTCCTCTCAGGATTTTGGGCACACACATACACACACGCTCTGTGTAAATTTTAAGCTGCCAGGTGCAGGACATGAACCACAGTTAACTACATGAGAGTCCAGCAATGTAAACATTACACCATCTGCTAGTCATGAGTTTTTCTTCTTCTTAAGCTTGTTTCTTTCATGAGAAACACAGACTGAAAAAGAGTGAGAGAGGGAGATAGAAGCAGCCCAATATGTTCTTCACACTATGATTCATCCCCAGCCTAACCATTCAGGATCTTGAACACACATGCCCACCTCAAGCATGCACACAGAAACCTCAAAATCCTAATCCAGGACCATCTCATATGGATTTGGCATCATCGAGTGTTGTGTTACTGTTGTGTCACTGCAACTTATCAACCCTGATTTTAATAGCAAGGGTTCCCCCTGGTACAGAGACATGAGAGGGCTAAGGAAGTCTGGTCTTTGCATACATTCCTAGAAGAAAACTGTACTTCATGCTGAAATTCTTTCTCTTCCGTTTCTCCACCTCAGTTTGGGAAATGAATGCACATGTGTCTGTTGTGGGTTTTTTTGTTTGTTTATTTGTTTGTTTGGAGAGGTTTTTGCTATAGGACGCGTGTGCTCACCAGACAAACAGAGAGAGACAGAGAGATAGAAAGCAAGAAATCACCACCACCACCACCCCCCCAGGGGGGATGGCCATGCCGCAATCCCTTCTCCTCCGTTCTCCTCTCAGGATCTTGGGCACGCGTGCACACGTGCCCGGTGTGAGTTTTAAACCACCGGGTCCGGGACATGAACCAGGGTCGACTACGTGGGAGTCCAGTAACATACCCATTATGCTAACTGCTGGTCCCTGTCTGTTGTGGTTTTCAAACTACCGGGACTGAGATTTAAATCATGTAGGTCGCTATATGGGATCTACCTCCTTTAAATAGTAGGCCACAGGGCTAATAATTATTTTTAAAGAGTATTTGTAATTCCATTTTATGTACTTTGAAAGTAGTGTTTCCCTGATTTTCATAAATCAGGATTTTATAGATAAAATGTTTATTATTATTATTTTTTTAATTTCTAGAGGGCATGTACATTAGGCAGAAAGAGAGACAGTACTCCCCATAGGGTATGGTCACATCACAATATATTTTCCTCTATTTTCCCATCCAGTCAGGATTTGGGGCATGCACACACATGCACGTGCACATGCATGTGCGCACACACACACACACACAAGGATTCAAACCATGATCAGCCATGTGGATTCCATATGGATCTTGATGCATAGTCTACTTAACCACTGCAATATGGGACTGGCCCAATAAAACAATTTTCTATTCCAGCCATATAGGAAGTAATTACTCTTGCTCAAATATTCTTTCCTAAAATTGATCATTTTCACTCTCAGCTTTAATGGTCTTCATCTTTGTCTGTTTGTGTTTAACCTACCATAGTTTAATACACATGCCACCAATAGTATCTTTAACCCCGCAAGTACACATTGGTTTTTCTGATTTAGCAAATCACTTGGTTGTGCTTCTTTTATTGCTATTATTGCCTACTGACCTTTCACTGTAGATTTTAATGATTTCTCAACATTCCTAGTTGACTGTGAGTTTGTTAAAGATGAGACTATCACTTATCTTCCTGTCTGTTGTTTTTGTATCCTGTACAGCACAAAGGTAGTGACTTTTATTTGTTAATGACTTGTTCCAAAGCACAAATATTTTTTGAATGAGCGAATGAACTTCCTGGATATACAGACTTAAAGGTCTCACAGCACTGAATTCACCTTTCACAAGGATTACTCTTGATACTTTCAAATGTCAATACAGGAAATATAAAAGCCACTTACTCTATTTACAGTTTACTATTTCTGACAATGAAGTGTACTGGTGTCTTCACGGTATTTCTGTATGACTATAAACATTGATTTCTCTCTCTGAATAGGTGAATAAGTCAAATGCACAACTGTTTTCTAAGAAACATCCCATCGAGACCTCTTACTGACTAAATAGACAAGGAAAATAGCATCTGCAAACCCAATTCAAACCCGGGCAGTATATCTGTATGAAATGATCACTTAAATGCTCTCTCAGTATTTTAAGTACAGAAGAAACAATATCTTAAAAACAAATATAGATTACAGTTACCACTTCCCTAAATACTCATTATGGTAGGCATGGAGTGGAATATCAGAAGCCTGTTAGAATGCTGTCTCCCTCCCTTACCCACCCTATATATATGGTTCTTTGGACATATAAGTATGTCCCTAAGTTCCAAAGAACCAAGTGAAGTCAAACTTCCATATATATATATATATATATATATATATATATATATACAAAAAATCATCACCTGAGGGATGACCATGCTGTAATCCCTTCTCAATTCTCCTCTCGGGATCTTGGGCATGCACGCACACGCGCCGGGCATGTTTTAAGTCACCAAATAGGGACTCGAACCATGGTAGACTACGCGGGAATCCAGTGGTGTAACCATTACGCCTCTGCTGGTACCCCAAATATAATCTTATAGCACCTGGTTCATAGAAACTGCAGTTAGAGTACTGAGATTTCTTCTGTATGGGTTGTTTCTAAATTTCTCATTACCAAAACAGTTCATCTCTATTTTTAGCAGAAAGTGAGTTCAGTGACTGGTCTTGGGGAGAGAACTGCGCTTTTATACTTCAAATAGTTTTTTTTTAATTAAATAAATGATCCCATTGATATTGCAATATATAGTACATATATATGTCTCTCTTGCTCAAGGAGAAATAGATACACTTTAAAAAAGGATGAGTCTTTATTTTTTTTAAAAAAAGTTGTACATTTAAATGTATTATGTGAAGTTCGTACAAATCTTTAAGCCATTTGATCCTTTAGCAAATGAAATTTTGTCATTAATTTTGCACTTGAGACAAGGGTAGGACTGATTTAATCAAGGCATGATTATAGTACTTGACAATGTAATTTCATTCTCTCACTAATGGGGCATAATCATATATTTATTCTAAAATTTTGACGTGAAATATCTTAATGACATGAATATTTCCTCTTTC
>NW_006207163.1:2224586-2228428 GCF_000334495.1 Tupaia belangeri chinensis
TAATTTTCTATCTTCTTCTAATTTTAGTTTCCTTTTTCCTGTCTTTCTTTTTCCTCTGTTCTCCCTCATCCTTATCCATTGAATTCACATTTTATCTTTGTTATCATATACCCAACAACTTTTATTATACTGAAATATAGATTTGAATTTTTTTTGCAGGGAAGAGGGCTCTGCTTTCTCTTCTTGTAATAGGTAGAATGGCAAGTCCACACCTTATCAAAGGATCTACTTGGTATTTTAAATGATGTTTCTGAAAATAGTATATTCAAGATCTCCTGAAACTGTTGTAGCCATTGGCAACATGTCTGCATGTTATCTACTTTCTCAGCCTTATCAACTCTAAAACAGCTGTTTACCTGAATTTGATAGCTACTTTAAAAGACCATTTTCAGGAAATATTTTCTAACCATGGCAACCATAATGCACACACAGACACAGACACACTCTTGTAGAAAAGTGCTGCTTTCAAAGATCGTTGACAATATTAAGACTGCACTGTTAGAGGATGGATTTGGAGAAAACATCAAGATTTATCCAGGTTGTAAAAGATTCATAGAAACCATGGTGAACCTGTTACAATGAGCAACTTAGAAAGGAGAAATTTTATTCAACCCAGAATGTAACTGGAATCATTTTAACTGACTATCCTTCTCTTCACACTGCAGGTTGCCCTTGTTATCTCTTACTCTACGTGTATGATATTTTTCTCTTTTTACCTATACAAACAGTTTTGGAATTTTATACTGAGCAATACATGGTTTCCCCATCACATCACTTCCTGGCTCCAAAGGTAATTAAAATATCCAAGTGTCACTCTGCATATATGGTGGCCCAAGCTTTTTCTTTATAAACCACAGACTTGAGCTTATTTGTTTACTCATTAAACAAGCCTGTATTGAGTGTCAACTCTGTGTCAGGCACTGTACTAGCTACAAAGGTTGATATTGTCCTTACTCTCTTGTAGTATTTTCTACTGAGAGAAATAGAAATTAATCAAATAATTCCATACATTAATAGCAAATTTCAAATCTGGCCATTGCTGCAAAACAGACACACAGTGCTTTAAATGAGAGAGTGGAATGGAAGCCAGTCATTCCTGTGAAAGTACCATTTTTACTGAGATTTAAAGGATGATTAGCAAACAAGGTGAAGGAGAAAGAGAAAAGCATTTTCGGCAAAGGTACTATTAATAGTTTGGTGGCTTGATGCAGAATAGCAATGATAAAGGAACAAAATCATCTCTGTGTCTGTAGCAAAAGATTACAGGAGATCAGGATATAAAATCAGATGTAAGAGGGAACTGGGAGCCTGCCTTCATCTTAGGAAGGGAATATTCACAGTTAGCATTGTGTTTTGGAAATGTTACTCTGGTTGCAAGTGTATAAACTGATTAGGTGATGTGGGTTAGGGTTGAAGATATAAACAACCCATATAGAAGTCAAATAAAGGCTTCAAGAGCATGTTGTGAGGAAGTGTGGAAAAATGTTTGGATGCAAAGACTATTTCAGAATTAAAATCAAGGGAACCAGCAGTTAGCATAATGGCTATGTTGCTGGACTCCCACGTAGTCGACCACGGTTCACATCCCGGACCCGGTGACTTAAAACTCATGCTGGGTGCATGTGTGTGTTTGCCCAAGATCCTGAGAGGAGAATGGAGGAGAAGGGATTGCGGTGTGACCATGCCCCCGGAGAGTGATTTCTCGCTTTCTGTCTCTCTGTCTCTCTCTGTTTGTCTGGCAAGCACATGCTCCCTATAGCGAAAACCTCTCCAAAAAAAAAAAAAAATTAAAATCAACAAAATTTTGTAGCAGTTTATATATGAAGAGTAAAAGAGGGTAAGACACCAATAATGATTCCCAGGTTTCTGAATTTTGCTTCTAGTTGGTTGGTGGTACCTCTTTTTAAGATAAGACCAATAGAAACGAACATATTTGGAGTGGAAATGGGAATACATTTTTAATGTATGTATTTATTCCATGAGTGAGACATAGAGGAAAGAGATACTATACCCCCAAAAGAGTCCTGATGCCAAGATCTACTACAAGCCTTAGCCAGCTCCAGATCAATGGCACACACATGTCTAGTGTACTAGGTGACTGGACATCCCTGTAAAGTAAAAACAAAATTGAGACTGGATATAGCATGTAGAATAATAACTATCACTCTATTCATTGCTTTTTAGTTCCTTAATCGATATAAGCTTTTAATTACATTTTCTCTTTTCCTTCATTGTTTTATGTATGTACTTCATGCATATAAATGCCGTGAAACTAATGGCATTTTATTTTATTTGTAATGGAAGGATGCAAGTGTATGAAAGAGGGAAAGCACTCCCCAATTGGACATGGTCATGTCACAATTCTTTTTCAGGATTTTGAGCACACACACACACACACACACACACACACATGTGCCTGGCATGTTTGTCAAGTCACTCAGGCTGGGATTCCAACCACAGTCAGCCACTTTATATTGGCCATATGTGATCCCCATTCTCAATGTATAGCAGCACGTAATCATTGCACCACCAGGGTCAGTCTGGCCTATGACCTTCTTTAACTTTAATTTTAAATTTAGACATGAACTTTTCAGTAGGACATAATGAAATACAGAAGTTAGCTATTCTCTCTTGTATACATACCTCTCTCTAATTGTCCATACTTTTAGCTATCTGGGTATTGAAGTTTGTGCAAGACCCTCAGACTAAACAGAATATCTCTCACAGCTGCAAGAATGTTCTGTAACTTTTGCTCTCTGAAAATATTTTTTTTTTCAAAAAGCATGTGGTGGTATATTTTATAACTATTTTTTCTAGCATTGCATTTATTTGGATGATTGGTGAAACAGGGGCAATGGAGACTTTTTCATGATATCTTATTAGTACCTCACAGCTATCTCTTTATCCCATTGTGTGTGCTTAGAATCAATGCTCTGAATAATCCACCGAAGGAAGTGGAGTCATGTTGGAGATCCTTGGTTCACCATTGACTTCAACCTTTTGATAATCTCAATTTAGAATATTGGATATTTCTAAGTCTCCACAGAGAGTTTCTTAGTCCATAAAGGTTATTTAACACAGTACTATGTAGAATAAAACAAAGAGTTACAGTTGAGTTTTGGTAGAGGAAATGGACACCTTAATAAAGTCAGATAAGAAGCATACAATGGGTCTGTCCCAAATTTATGTAGATACTTGGTCACCATAGCCACAGCTATTTTTGTAAGTATATTTTGCCTATCAGGAAATTACCTTTCTGATCGTTTTATCTATGAGATACCTCCTCTGAGTTATTTTTTATTTTGGGGTACACTGTATAATATAAACTTCTATTGGTCCTTTATTTTTTCTTTATCTCATGAAATGCCTTTTAATCTGTTTTGTTAGTATTACTTAAAAATAATAATGTCTATTTTATATTATCTAAGAATATTGTGTTCAATATATACCAAGTGGTGAACTAAACTAAAAAAAAAAAAAATACAATTGACACAGGGTATGTGTGCTTGCTTGGGAGAGATAAACAAAGAGAGAAATGGGTAAGCAAGAAATCCCCCTTCGTGGGATACGGTCATGCCACGATCCCTTCTCTTCCATTGCTACCTCTGGTTCGGATTTTGAGTATGCAACACTCATGCACCTGGCATGTTTTTCAAGAAACTGATCCAGGACTCGAACTGCACAGTCAGCCATGTGGGAATCAGTCGCCTTAGCACACCACCAGATATCTTGGAATAAACTCTACATATACATTAATTTATGTTTGTTTGTATATGTGTGTGTATATATATATATATATAAATTATATATATATATATATATATATATACACACACACATAT